>NW_016827713.1:26796-31026 GCF_001698545.2 Rhinopithecus bieti
AAAAAAAAAAAAAAAAAAAAAAAAAAAAAGGTGTACGTTGACAAGTCTCATGCTCTCTCACCTTCCATCCCATTTTACCTGCTTTTTTGCATGTTCTTCCAGTGTTTATGCAAATATATGTTCTCCTCTCTTTCTCCTTTGTTACACAAAAGTAGAACACTCTAAACACTGTACTACACGTTGCTTTTTAACGTTTAACAAGATATGTTTTTACATCAGTACATAGAGAGCTTCCTGATTTTTTAATAACTGCATAATATTCCACATAATATTCCATTGGGTAGATATATCATAATTTATTTAACCAGGCCCTGACTGATGGACACTTGGATTGTTTTCAGTCTTTTAATAGAGAATGTTTTGGAAATAAAATCATACATCTGGCAATTTTTAAGATGTGACTTTGGTCATTTACATAAAAAATACAGAAAGAGATAAGGGGAGCAAGTAACTTCCAGGTAGAAGTAATTAATTGATTCTCTTTCACACCTGAGCACAATCTAAGGTTTATCCCATAAACCTTTTCAGGAGTAGTTTGAGGATCCATAAGAAAGGCAAGCCCTTGCTCTCACAAGTAAACAAACTTTAAAAGACTGACGATATATATTTGAAAAGCATTTTGAAAGCAGGAGGAGTAATGGAAACCCATAGAAACCAGGTAAAGTATATGATTAACAAAAGACTTAAAATATATTTCAAAACAAGAGGAGTCATAGAATTCATTTAGAAGAATCATGGAGAGGGAGTACGATAGTGAATATCTGTAAAGGTGTATAAATTTTGTTTGAGATAAGGTTTCTTTTGTTTGTTGAGTTTTTAAAATTAAATATGTAATTATGGTCTCTCTCTCTCTCTCTCTCTCTTTCTTTTTGACAGAGTCTTGCTCTGTGGCCCTGGCTGGGGTGCAGTGGCGTGATCTTGGCTCACTGCAACCTCTGTCTCCCAGGTTCAAACAATTCATCTGTCTCAGCCTCCCAAGTAGCTGGGATTATAGGTGTGAGGCACCACTCCCAGCTAATTTTTTTTTTTTTTTTTTTTTTTTTTTTTTTTTTTTTGTATTTTTAGTAGAGACCGGGTTTCACCATGTTGACCAGGCTGGTCTTGAACTCCTGACCTCAAGTGATCTGCCCGCCTGAGCTTCCCAATGTGCTGGGATTACAGGCGTGAGCCACAGCACCCAGCCAGTGGCCGGATGTTTCTTTTTCAAAAGACAGCCACTTTCAAAAGATTTGAACTCTTCTTGGATATATTTATCTTGTTTCTAAAAAATAATATAGGGATATTGTTATTTCTCGATTTGTCCATTCGAGATGTTACCTATGCACTTTTTATTACAGTAGTTGAGGACATAATCCATTCTGGATTTGTTTCTCACTAGGTGCTCATTGTTATGGTCTTGAGGCTTCTTTCCTCTGTCGTTATGGAAACCCTTTTGTCTCTAGTCTGTGTTAAATTACCCTGGTTTCCATGTCTTCCTCTCTTATTTACTCCTTAATTGCAAAAAGCAAATCCTCCTATTAGAGAAAGAGTGCATAGGAAATATTATTTTCAAAATTTGCAGATATAAATTAAAAATGTGTGTTTTATATTTGCTTGTGATAGTTTTGCTGAGTTTGGGATTCTTGTTAGGAAATAATTTTCTTCCTTTTTTTTTTGTTTTGAGACAGGGTCTTGCTCTGTTGCTCAGACTGGAGCACAGTGCCATCATAGCTTGCTGCAGCCTTGAACTCTTGGGCTCAAGCAATCCTTCTGCCTCAGCCTCCTGAGTATCTGGGACTATAGATGCATGCCACCACACCTATCTGATTTTTAAATTTTAATTTTTTGTAGAGATAGGGTCCCGCCGTGTTGCCCAGGCTGGTCTCAAACTCCTGGCCTCACATGATCCTCCTGCCTTGGGCTCTCAAAGTGTTGGAATTACAGGCATGAGCCGCTGTGCCCAGCCTTAATTGTTTTAATTAAAATTTTAACTCTTTTAATGCATGCAGTGGCTGTAATTTGCATTTTCCTGATAATTAGTGATGTTGAACACTTTTTCCCTTGCTTATTGGCCATTAATATTCCTTTTCTCTGTGAAATATCTGTCAAAGTCTTTTGCCCATTTTCTAATTGGGTCATTTTTCTTTTTGTTGTTGAGTTGTAGGAATTTGTTATGCACCCTGGACATAAGTCCTTTGTTAGATATATAGTTTGCATATGTTTTCTCTCTGTCTGTGGCTTGCCTATTCCGTGCATTTCCTAATAGTGTCTTCTCACATACACACATTTCACTTTATTTTTTATTTATTAATGGTAGCTTCCTCTTATTACAAAATTAAAACATATTCGTTTTAAAAAGTGAGAAAAGCTTGCACCCTCTCGGGCCGAGGCGCTCCCCGGTGCTCCCAGTTCAGCCATGGCTCAGCACTTCTCCCTGGCCGCCTGCGACATGGTCGGATTCTACCTGGACCACACCCTGTGTCACTAAAACCTGCCCGAGAGCGCCCCACTCATTTATAATAGCTTTGCCCAGTTCTTAGTTAAGGAGAAGGGGTATGATAAGGAATTGCTCAATGTGACCCCAGAGGATTGGAATTTCTGTTGCAAGAGTTTGGCATTGGATCTAGAAGATGGGAACCTCCTTAAACTTGCTAATAATGGCACTGTTCTCGGGGCAAGCCATGGCACCAAGATGATGATTCCAGAGGTGCTGGCAGAGACATATGGCAAGAAAGAGTGGAAGCACTTCTTGTCGGACACTGGAATGGCTTGCCGCCCACGAAAGTATTATTTTTACAACTACTTTGACCTGCCAGGAACTCTTCTATGTGCCAGGGTGGTGGACTATTTAACAACAAACAATGGTCAAAAAACATTTGATTTTTGGAAGGATATGGTTGCTGCTATACAACACAATCATAAAATGTCAGCTTTTAAGGAAAACTGTGGAATATATTTTCCAAAAGTAAAAATAGATCCAGGCAGATATTTACACAGTTGTCCTGAATCTGTGAAAAAATGGCTTCGACAGCTAAAGAATGCTGGGAAAAATCCTCTGTTAATTACCAGTTATCACAGTGATTACTGTAGACTTCTCTGCGAATATATCCTTGGGAATGATTTTGCAGACTTTTTTGACATTGTGATTACAAATGCATTGAAGCCTGGTTTCTTCTCCCACTTACCAAGTCAGAGACCTTTCCGGATGCTCGAGAATGATGAGGAGCAGGAGGCGCTGCCATCTCTGGATAAACCTGGCTGGTGCTCCCAAGGGAACGCTGTCCACCTCTATGAGCTTCTGAAGAAAATCACTGGCAAACCTGAACCCAAGGTTGTTTGTTTCGGTGACAGCATGCATTCAGATATTTTCCCGGCTTGTCACTATAGTAATTGGAAGACAGTCCTTATCCTGGAAGAACTCAGAGGGATGAAGGTGCAAGGAGTCAGAGGCCTGAGAAGTCAGAACCTCTAGAGAAAAAGGAAAATATGAGGGACCAAAGGCAAAGCCTTTAAATGCTTCATCTAAAAAATGGGGCTCTTTTTATTTTATTAGTTCAGTTTTAGGACTGGAAAATACAGAAGACTCCTTGGTTTATACATGGTCTTGTAAGAGAATCAGTACTTACAGCACTATTGCAATTCCAAGTATTGAAGTAATCACAGAATTACCTCTGGACTACAAATTTACAAGATTCTCGTCAAGCAATTCAAAAACAGCTGGCTACTATCCAAACCCTCCATTGGTCTTATCAAATGATGGGACACTGATAACTAAGTAAGTTGTCTTTACTGAAAAATTAAGTGAAGACCCACATATGCAGTAAAAAAAATTAACTTTCAAAAAATACTGTAAAAAGCTTTAAGGAATAAGTTTTTAATGAAAATTGACCAACAAGTTGAAAAAAAAAAGTGAGAAAATACACATAAACAAAAAGACTAAACTAAAAAACAGGCATGATAGAACCCAGAAATATTGTAACCAGGATATTAATACCTTTCAGATACTTTGATGTATATATTCATACATTTTTCTTTGCTATAAAGAACATTAGTTGAAAAATTGGTGAAATTTTAACAAAGCCTATAGATTAAATAATAGTATTATATTAATGTTAATAATAAGACTTTGACAATTCAACTACAGTTATATAAGAGAATGTTGCTGGGGAGAGGGGAGGGGGGAGGGATTGCATTGGGAGTTTTACCTGATGTAAATGACGAGTTGATGGGTGCTGACGAGTTGATGGGTGC
>NW_016827713.1:32192-36744 GCF_001698545.2 Rhinopithecus bieti
TTTTTTTTTGAGACAGGGTCACTCTGCCACCTAGGCTGAAGTGCAATTGCACAATCATAACTCACTGCAGCCTTGAATTCCTGGGCTCAAGAGATCCTCCTGCCTCAGCCTCCCAAGTTGCTGGGGCTACAGGCGTGCACCACTATGCCTGGCTAATTTTTTTAAATGTTTTATAGAAACAGGGTCTTACTATGTTACCTAGGCTGGTCTTGAACTCCTGGCCTCAAGTGATCCTCTCCACCTCACCATCCCAAAGTGCTAGGATTACAGCACTGCACCTGGCTCTCCAATTTTAAGTTTTCTTTAAATACTCTTATCATTTTCCATAATTTTCAATGTACAGGTATTAGATGTCTTTTGGTAGATTTATTCGTAAGTATTTTATGTCTTAAAACACTATTATAAACTGATTTTGAAATTTTATTTTCTATTTTGCTAGTAGCATCTAAAATAAATTGATTTCTGTATTGATCTTGCATCTTGAGATGTTGATAAACTCATTTATTAGTTCTAATAGTTGTTTTGTAAATTCTCTGTAAAAATAATGTCATATGTAAATGACAGTTGTATTTCTTCTTATCATACTGGCATGCCTTTTATTTCCTTTTCTTGATTTATTGCAATGACTAGAATCACCAGTACAGTGTTGAATAGAAATGATAAGAGTAGATATCCTTGCTTTTTTCCTATCTTAAGATGAAGAAAAATTTAACGATGAAATTCACGATTTCATTAGTATGATGCTAGATATAAATTTTGGGAGATGTCTTTCCTCAGATTAAGGAAGTTCCCTTCTATACCTACTTGAGAGTTTAAAAAAATCATAAATGAGTATTGGATTTTCAAATGCTTTTCTGTATCTATTGAAGTGGTCATGTTTTTTCTTCTTTATGCTATTAATATGGTTGGTTAAATTGATTTGTTTTTTCCATAATTTTGTTACGAAAAATTATTTTCAAATGGTACGGCCAAAGTTAAAGGACTTTTTGGTGAACCATATACCCACCAATTACATTATACCGTTAATCTTTTACTGTACTTGCTTTATCATATATCTATTTCTCTATCCATTCCTTTACTCATCCATCTTACATTTTTAATTTATTTCAAAGTAAATACTTTGGTATGAATTGACTACAGTGTATTGACTTATTTTTGAATGTTAAATTAACTTTGTACCTGAATTCCTTAGATAACCTCATTTGGTCAGGGTGCATTTTTTTATGTATTGTTAGTTTTTATTTCCAACTAATTCTTAAAGGAGTTATATGTCTGCGTTTGTGAGTGATATTGGCCTATAATTTTCTTTTCTTGGTTTTGGTATCATGATTAAGGTGGCCATATAAAATGAGTTGAGAAGTGTCTCCTTCTCCTCTATTTTCTGAAAGAAGTTGTGTATGATTGATAATATATCTTCTCTACAAGTTTGATAGAATTAACCAGTGAAGATATCTGGGCTTGGAACTGTCTTTGTGGGAAAATTTTCTATAACAAATTCAATTTTAAAATAGACATAGGGATATTTAGACTTACTATGTTATCTTGTGTCAATTTTAATACTATTTTTTCAAATTATTTGGCTCTTTCATCTAAACTGTTGAATTTATTGGCATAAAGTTTATCATAACATTTTCCTATTTCCTGTGAGATATCCATAGGATCTGTAGTGATAATCCTTCTATCGTTTTTGGTACTGGCTATTTGTGTTTTAACTCTTTTCTTGATCAGTCTTGTTAGGTGTTTATGGATTGTATTAATCAAGTTGAAGACTCATCTCTTGGCTTTGCTAATTCTCTCTATTGCTTGTCTGTTTCCCACTACATTGACTATTGCTCTGTATTATTTCCCTACTTCTCCTTTCATTAGGGTTAATGTGCTCTTCTTTTTCTAATTTCTTAAGATGAACTGAGATCATGGTTTTATCACTTTCTTTCTAACATAAACATTTCAAGCTATAAATTTTCCTCTAAGCTTTGCTTTAAGTACACCCCACCGATTTTAATATGTTATAAGTTTGGAATATATTCTAATTTTCATTGTGATTTCTTCTTTGATCCATGGGTTACTCAGAGGATATTGTTTAATCTTAAGGCCTTTCTAGATATCTTATTGTTTTTAATTCTGAATTTACTGCCATTGTTGCCATAGAACATATTCTGAGATGTTAATCTTTTGGAATCGATTGTTGTTTTATGGCCTAGTGTTTGGTTTATCTTGATGAATATTCTGTATGCATTTGAAAAAATGTATAATCTCATTTGTTGGGTGTAGTATTTCATAAGTAGTAGTTCTGTCAATGTGGTTGATAATGTCATTCATATTTCCTATATCTTTTCTGATCTTTTTCTATCTCCACTATTATTTACTGAATGGTATATGTTAAAATCTCCAACTATGGTCTTGCCCATTTCTTTTGGCCTGACAGTTTTTGCTTCATATATTTTGAAGCTATGTGGTTATATCTGTTCAAAACTACATTTCTTTCTGATATACTGACCTCTTTTTTATAGTGAAATATTCTTCTTTCTCTCTAATACTCATTGTCTTATAGTCTATTTTGTCTGGTAATATTGTCACTCTGGCATTTCTAGGCTTACTCTTTGCAAGGTTTATTTTTTTCCACTAGTTTACTTTGAAACTATTTATATCTTTGCATTTGAGCATATCCTGGCTAGGCACAGTGGCTCATACCTTTAGTCCCAGCACTTTGGGAGAACAAGGTGGGAGGTTTGCTTGAGGCTGGGAGTTCAAGGCCAGGTTGGGCAACATAGCAAGACCCTGTCTCTACAAAAAATTTAAAAATTCAAGGGGTGTGGTGGCACACACCTGTAGTCCCAGCTACTCAGGAGACTGAGGTGGGAGAATCACTTGAGCCCAGGAGTTAGAGGCTGTAGGGGGCTATGATTGTGTGATTGCACCCCAGCCTGGGCAACAGAGTGAGACCTTGTCTCTTAAATAAATAAAGTACATCTTTTGTAGATAACAAATAGTTGGGTCTTACTTTTTACCCAATCTGACAATCTCTGGCTTTTAATTGGGGTGTTCGCTTCATTTACATATGATGTAATTATTATTATTTCATTTAATTATACCTTCTTTCTTTTTTCTAATTGTGTCATCTGGTTTCAGTTCTCCTCATGGTCCTTTCATGCCTTCTTTTGATTAAAGAACTATTTTTATATTCCATTTTATTTCTTCTATTAGCTTTTTATCTATAACTCTGTTTTTTAGTGGTTCTGGGGAGTACAATGTGAATCTAACTTATCACAAGCTAATGGATGTGTAGTGGAATCTTATGGTTTTAATTTGCATTTCCCTAATGGCTAATAATGTTGAATGTCTTTTCGTGTGCTCATTTGCTATTGCATGTTTTCTTTGGTGAAGTGTCTGCTCAAGTGTTTTAACCATTTTTTAAATTGAGTTTTTGTTTTCTTGCTGTTGAGTTCTCAGAGTTCTTTACATTATAGATAAAGTATTTGTCAGATATGTGCTTTGCAATTATTTTCTCTCAAATTGTACCTTTCTTTTTGTTCTCTTAGCAGTGCCTTTCTAAGGGTAAAAGTTTAAATTTTGATAAAGTTCAATTTCTTGATTTTTTTGTGGATCATGCTTTTGATATCACATCTAAGAACTCCTTGCGTAACTGTGGTCAAAAATATTTTCTCCTATGTCTTTCTTTTTTTCTTTCTTTCCTTCCTTCCTTCCTTCTTTCCTTCCTTCCTTCCTTCCTTTCTTTTTTTTTGACAGAGTTTCACTCTTGTTGCTCAGGCTGGGGTTCAAGCAATTCTCCTGCCTCAGCCTCCCAAGTAGCTGGGATTACAGGCATGTGCCACCACGTCCAGCTAATTTTTGTATTTTTAGTCGAGACAGGGTTTGACCATGTTGGCCAGGCTGGTCTCATGTGATCCACCTGAGTGGAACTGAACTCCTGACCTTAGGTGATCCTCCCACCTCAGCCTCCCAGAGTGCTGGTTACAGGCATAAGCCACCACGCCTGGCCTCTCCTATGTTTTTCTATAAATGTTTAATACTCTTACATTTGACCTTGAGATGTATAATCTATTTTGAGTTAATTTTTGTATAATGAGGGGAGTTTAAGTCAAGGTTCTTTTTTTTCTTTTCTGTTTTTTGTTTGTTTGTTTGTTTTTGTCATAAGAATTGTTCCAACACTATTTGTTGGAAACGCTATAATTTCTCAATTGAATTTTCTTTGTCCTTTACCAAAAAATCAATCGGCCAAATTTCTCTGGATCTATTTCTGGACTTTATTTTTTGTTCCTTTGATTTATATGTCTAATTTTTCACCAATACTACCCTGTCTTGATCACTATAGCTTTATGGTAAGTCTTAAAATCAAGCAATGCTTGGGAGGCTGAGGCAGGAGAATTGCTGGAACCCGGGAGGCAGAGGTTGCAGTGAGCTGAGATCGCATCACTGCATTCCAGCCCGGGTGACAGTGCAAGACTCCAACTCAAAAGAAAAAAAAAAATCAAGCAATGTGAGATCTTCCACTTAATTATTCTTTCTCAAAATTATTTTGAATATTACAGTT
>NW_016827713.1:37399-45713 GCF_001698545.2 Rhinopithecus bieti
CTCAGCCTCCCAAAGTGCTGGGATTACAGGCTTGAGCCACCGCGCCCAGCCTTCTTTTATTTCTTTTATCAGATTTTATACTTTTCAGTATATAGATCCCATGCATATTTTGTTAGATTTATACTAAAATATTTCACTTTTGAGGCAGCTATTGTAAATGTTATTGTCTAAAATTTTCAATTTCTATTTGTTAACTATTAGTGTACAGAAATACAATTGATTTCTGTGGGTTGACCTTCTACACTGCAACCTTGCTAAAATCACTTATTAATTCTAGGTGCTTTTTGGGTAGATTACTTGGAATTTTCTATGTAGACAATCATCTATCACCTGTGAATAAGGATATTTTATTTATCCATTTTCAATCTGCATGACTTTTATTTCTTTTTCTTGTTTTATTGTTCTGGCTGGGACTTCTACTGCAATGTCGAATAGGAGTGATGAGAGTTAACATCCCCTCCTTAGTTTTTTGTTTGTTTGTTTTTGTTCTTAGGGCTGGATATTCGTATTTTCTTTTTTCTTTCTAATTTAATTTAATTTTTTATTATTTATTTTATTTTATTTTACATTCTGGGATACATGTGCAGGATGTGCAGGTTTGTTACATAGGTAAACATGTGCCATGGTGGTTTGCTGCATCTATCAACCCATCCCTTAGGTATTAAGCCCCACATGCATTAGTTATTTATTCTGATGCTCTCCCCCGAGACAGATCCCGGTGTGTGTTGTTCCCCTCACTGTGTCAAGTGTTCTCATTGTTCAGCTCCCACTTATGAGCTGGATGTGAGACATGGAGTCAAACGAGATTATTTCAGAGCTTTAAGATTTAATTACTACCTCGTTGGATTTCAGACTTGCATGGGGCCTGTAGCCCCTTTGTTTGGGCCAATTTCTCCCATTTGAAATGGGTGTAATTATCCAATGCCTATACCTCCATTGTATCTAGGAAGTATCTAACTTGCTTTTGATTGTACGGGACCACAGGCAGAAGGGACTTACTTTGTCTCAGATGAGACTATGGACTTGGACTTTTGGGTTAAAGCTGAAATAAAACTTTGGGGAACTGTAGGCTGGGCACAGTGGCTCACACCTGTAATCCCAGCACTTTGGGAGGCCGAGGCGGGTGGATCACGAGGTCAGGAGATCGAGACCATCCTGGCTAACACGGTGAAACCCCGTCTCTACTAAAATACAAAAAATTAGCTGGGCGTGGTGACGGGCGCCTGTAGTCCCAGCTACTTGGGAAGCTGAGGCAGGAGAATGGCATGAACCCGGGAGGCGGAGCTTGCAGTGAGCCGAGATTGCACCACTGTACTCCAGCCTGGGCCACAGAGCAAGATCCTGTCTCCAAACAAACAAACAAACAAAAACTTTGGGGAACTGTTAGGAAGGCATAATTGTGTTTTGAAATGTGAAAAAAATGAGATTTGGAAGGGGCCAGGGGCAGAATGATATGGTCTGGATCCATGTCCCCCACCCAAATCTCATCTTGGATTGTAATCCAAATTGTAATCCACATGTGTAAGGGGAGGGATCTCGTGGGAGGTGACTAGATCATAGGAGTGGTCCCCCCATGCTCTTCTCATGATAGTAAGTTAGTTCTCACGAAATCTGTTGGTTTTACAAGGGGCATTTCCTCCTTTGCTCAGCACTTCTCTCTCCTGCCACCTTGTGAAGAAGGATGTGTTTGCTTCCCATTCCACCATGATTGTTAAGTTTCCCACGGCCTCTCCAGGCATGCAGAACTGTAAGTAAATTAAACCCATTTTCTTTATAAATTACCTAGTCTTAGGTATTTCTTCATAGCAGCATGAGAATGGACTAATACAGCATCTAAATTGGAAAGGAAGAAGTAAAATTATCTCTGCTCACAGATTACATGATTGCATATATAGAAAACCCTAAAGACTCCACATCACACTTCCTATGTCAAAATATATTACAAAGCTACAGTAGTTGAAATAGTATGGTACTGGCATAAAGATAGGACTACAGAACAGAATAGAGAGTCAGAAATAAACCCATGCGTATACTGTCAACTGATCTTTACAAAGTTGGCAGGAATAGACAATGGGTTAAGGATAATGTCTTCAACAAATGGTGTTGGGAAAGCTGGAGAGCCCCATGCAAAAGAACATAATTAGACCCTTAGACCATACACAAAAATCAGGTCAAAATGGACTAAAGACTTAAATGTAAGACCTGAAATAGTATAACTCCTTGAGGAAAACAAGGAAAAAACTTCATGACATTGATCTTGGCAATGCTTTCTTGGATATGACCCCAAAAGCACAGGTAACAAATATAAAAATAGACAAGTGGGACTACATCAGAATATTTTCTAAACAGCAAATGAAACAACAGAGTTAAGAGGTAAAGAGGCAACTTTCAGAATGAGGAAAAACGTTTAAAATCATATATAACTTGATTTGAAATGCACGAAAGACTTGAATAAATATTTTCCCAAAGAAGACAAGTGGCCAACAGCTACATGGAAAGGTACTCACTGTCACTAATTTTCAGGGAAATGCAAATCAAAACCACATTGAGATATTATCCCACACCTGTTAGGAGGGTCATTATTTAAAAAATAAAATACAACGATTATTGGTGAAGATGTAGAAAAATTGTAACTTTTGTTGGAAAGTTCCAATTGTAGAAATGTAAAATGTAGAAATGTAAAATGGTGCTGCTACTATGGAAAACAGTATGCAGTTTCCTCAAAATTAAAACAGAAATGCCATATGGTCCAGCCATCACACTTCTGCATATTTATCCAAAAGAACTGAAATCAGGACATCCAAGAGGTATTTGCACTCCCATGTTCATTGCAGCATTTCTTTTTTCACAACAGCCATGATGTGGAAACAAACTAAATGTCTATCTATGAATGTATGGATAAAGCAAATGTAATATACAATGCAATATTAATCAGCATTAAAAAGGAGGGAAATTCTGACATTTGTAACAACCTGGATGAACCTGGAGGACATTATGCTAAGTGAAATAAGCCTGTCACAAAAGACAAATTCTACATCATCTTACTTACACATGGAATCAAAAATAGTCAAACTCACAGAAGCAGAGGGCAGAATGATGGTTATCAGGAGCAGAGTGAGAGGAAAAAGGGGAGATGATGGCTAAAGGGTAGAAAGTTTCCACTATGCAAGTTGAGTAAGTTCTAGAGCTCTGATGTAAAACATTATACATTGCACTCAACAATACTGTACTACAGGGATCCCCAATCCCTGGGCCATGGACCAGTACTGGTCTGTGGCCTGTTAGGAGCCAGGCTGCACAGCACGAGGTGAGAAGCAGACAAGCGAGTGAGGCTTCATCTGTATTTACAGCTACTCCTCATCACTCGCTTTACCGCCTGAGTTCTGCTCCTGTGAGATCAGCAGCAGTATTAGATTATCAAAGGAACACAAACCCTATTGTGAACTACACATGTGAGGGATCTAGGTTGCAAACTCCTTATGAGAATCTAATGCCTGATGATCTGTCACTGTCTGTCTTCCATCACCCCCAGATGGGACCATCTAATTGCAGGAAAACAAGCTCATGGCTTCCACTGATTCTACATTATGGTGAGTTGTATAATTATTTAATTATGCATTACAATGTGATAATAATAGAAATAAAGTACACAATAAATGTAATGCGCTTGAATCATCCTGAAACCACCCACCACTCACCCACCAGTATGTGGAAAAATTGTCTGCCACAAAACCGGTCCCTGGTGCCAAAATGGTTGGAGACCACTGCTGTACTGTATACTTGAAATTTTGTTAAGAGGGTAGATCTCATGCTATGTGTTCTTGCCACAAGTTTTAAAACCCACTGAATTGTACACTTAAATAAATAAATTTTATGGTATGTCAATTATTTCTCAAACTTTTAAAAAATCTTTAGAGTCAGAAAATAGATTAGTGATTGTCTGGGACTAGGATGGGAACAAAGATGAAGTTTAAAAAATCACAAGGGATTTTACTGGGGTGATGAAAATGTTCTAAAACTGGATTGTAGCAATGATTGCACAACTCAATTTACCAAAAAGCATTTAATTGTACACTTAAAGTGGGTGAATTGTATGGGATGTAAATTCTACATCAATAGATTTGTTTTTTAAAAAAACAATGGGGAGTGTGAGGACACACTGAAATCCATGATGACAATCTGGATCTCCCCAGGCCATACTAGAACTTATGTCTGTCTCTCACCTCCTCTAACCTTATTCATGTAGGTAGTGTGCTAAAGAACTTGGTGCTCTTTGCCATGGAGCTGCAACATACCTGGCCCAAGACTTGGAGAAGCTAAAGGAGCACATCTTGCTAGAGGTGAGGGACCGGTCAACCCATGTGCTTCCCCTTCACAACAGAGTCAGCTAGCAGATTAATGACAAATGTGCCTGAGCCATCACATCCTTGCCAGCATTTGTTATTTCCTGACTTTTGGAAAAAAAGCCATTTTAAGATGGCATCTCACTGTAGTTTTTATTTGCATTTCTCTGATGATCAATGATATTGAGCACCTTTCCATATACCTGTTTGCCATTTGTATGTCTTCTTTTGAGAAATATCTATTCAAATCTTTTGTACATTTTTAAATCAGATTACTAGACTTTTTCCTATAGAGTTGCTTGAGCTCCTAATGTATTCTGGTTATTAATCCCTTGTCAGATGGATAGTTTGCAAATATTTTCTCCTATTCTGTGGGTTTATTTCCTTTGCTTCGCAGAAGCTTTTTAATTTGATGTGATCCCATTTGTCCATTTGTGCTTTGGCTGCCTGTGCTTGTGAGATATTGCTCAAGAAATCTTTGCCCAGACCAATGTCTTGAAGCGTTTCCCCCAATGTTTTTTCTAGAGTTAATGTTTTATATGGTTATGATATTTAATTTCATTTTCCAATTTGAATGGGCCAAGGGATGTGCAGATATCTATCTGGTTAAACATTATTTCTGGGTATCTGTCAGGGTGTTTCCAGGAAGAGATTAGCATTTCAAATGGTGAAATGAATAAAGCAGATGGCCCTCTTCAGAGTAGTTAGGCATCCTTCAATCTGTTGAGAGTTTCAATGTAACAAAAATGTAGAGGAAGATTAAATTCATTCTCCCCTTGACTACTTGAGCTTTAACATAAATCTCCTCCTGCCCTCAGTGCTCTCAATCCTCAGGAGGCTTTCAGACTCGGACTGGAATTCATACCATCAGTTCTCTGGCTCTCAGGCATTTGAACTACACCACAGGCCTTCCTGAATCTCCAGCTTACAGATGATAGATCATGGGACTTCTCAGCCTTCATAATCACATATCACATGCGCTAACACACACACACACATGCATACATGCACGCACACACACACACATATCTATCTATGTAGATAGATATATAGATATTCATTCCCCTGGTTCTGTTTCTCTGTAGAGCCCTAATATGTGAGACTCCTACTTCATTCTTTTGCATGTGGATATCCAATTTTCCCTACACAATTTGTTGCAAAGGCAATCCTTGGCACCCCGTCAAAAATCATTTAACCATATAGGAAGGATGTATTTCTGGGCCCTCTATTCTATTATATTGGTCTATATGTCTATCTTTATGCCAGTGTCACACTGTTTTGATTACTATAGTTTTGTGGTAAGTTTTGAAATCAGGAAGTGTGAGGCCTCCAACTTTGTTCTTCCTTTTCAAGGTTGTTTTGGATGCTTGAAGTCCCTTGAGATTTCATACAAAATGTAAGATGGATTTTTCTGTTTCTAAAAAAACAAAAAAGCATTGGAATTTCTACAGGGATTACACTGAATCAGGAGATCCTTTTGGATAGTATTAACATTTTAACAATGTTTAAGTCATCTAGAAACATGGGGTATGTTTCTATTAATTAGTGTCTTTAATTTCCTTCAGCAATGTTTTTTAGTTTTCAGTGCACAGTGCACAAGTCTTTCGCCTTGTTAGTCAAATTTTTTTCCCTCAGTATTTCATTATTTTTGATGCTACTGTAAATGGAATTGTTTTCTCAATTTCCCACCCACATGGTTCATTGTTAGTGTATATAAATGCAACTGATTTTTATATATTTCTCTTGTATCCTGTAAATTTACTGAATTTTTTGTTAGTTATAACAGGTTTTTTTGTGGAATCTTTTGGGATTTCTACATAGAAGATCATGCCATCTGTGAACATAAATAATGTTACTTCTACCTTTCCTATTTGAATGCCTTTCTTATGGCCTTATTGCCCTGGCTAGAACTTCCAATACTATATATAATATACTGTATATAGAATAGAAATAATGAATGGGGCATCTTTGTCTTCTTCCTGAAAGAGTAAAAGCTTTCAGTCTTTTGCCATTGAGCGTGGTGTTAGATGTGGACTTTTCATTATGGCCTTCATTATGTTGAGGTACTTTTGATGGCAGTAGTGTCCTGTCTGGAGCAGCTGCTGCAAAGACGCCAGCTGCAGTGGGGGGTGCGTGGCTGGGGCTGTGCACTCCATGGAGCTGCTGGGAGCCCAGCTGCAGCTGCAGACCTGGGCATCCCTGTGCTCTCAGGGGCCCAGGGAGCTCCCCTGCCCCCACAGGCTCAAAAGTGCCTGCTCCCACTGCCTAGCCTATCCCCACTCACAGCAACCACTCCAAGTTTGGAACAAAGTTGTGGCTGAACCTGGGCATTGTCACAACCCAGTCAGGTGTGCACGTGCTCAGAGCAGCACTGACACACCAGTGCCCTGCCACCTCAGCCCCCTCTGGACTTCGGATGCCAACAAGCA
The DNA here is from genome assembly GCF_001698545.2 of Rhinopithecus bieti. NCBI lineage: Eukaryota > Metazoa > Chordata > Mammalia > Primates > Cercopithecidae > Rhinopithecus > Rhinopithecus bieti. The sequence goes on from NW_016827713.1 coordinate 44,172, forward strand.
TGGGAAGGAGGTAGAGGGGGGCTGAAGGGGGCTCAGTGCAGGACTGCAGGCACCCCTTGGCACACACAGCCTGGGCACCCTGAACAGCAGCAGGAGGCAGACAGGCTCCTGGGCAGAAAGGGGCAGGTCTCTGGTGAAACCCCACCTTCAGGCCAGGGATGACCTGAAGCCTGGGGTCTGGGCTGCCAGTTCCGCAGACCAGAATGAGAATTTATGATGCTTTTTCTCGGCCCACCCATGGCTACTCATGTACCAGTCAGCACACACTTCCTCCCCTCTGAAACCCATGAAAACTCCAGACTCAGCCAGACTCAGGAAGACAATGGGGACAACCTGCCTGCAGGTAGGTGCTACCCACTCTGGGTCTCCTCTCTGCTGAGAGTTGCACTCATCAGGAGGACCTGCCTGGAGAAAAGAGCTACCCACTTTAGGTCTCCTGAGAGCTGTACTGTTGCTCAATAAAGCACGACTTCACCTTGCTCACCTTCCAGATGTCCATGTACCTCATTCTTCCTGGATGTGGGACAAGAACTTGAGACCTGCCAAATGATGGGAGTAACAAAGCTGTAATATAAACAGGGCTGAAACACGCCCCTTGTCCATCACATTGCAGGTGATGAGAAGGAGAGAAGAGAGAAGGAGAGAAGAGAGAAGAAAAGAAGACGTGCAGCCCTTCGGGAAGCCCAGACTTAGAAACTCCCAAAGCCAGGGCTATGACACCCCCTTTGGGGCTCTGTGGTTCCTGGTGCCACCATGTTTCCCAGTGCCCGCAGTGGAAGCTGCTTGTGGTACACCTGATCCAACTGCAGCAGGGATCCAGCGCCTGTGCCAGGGCCTGGAGCTGCCTGCCCCACCACAGCAGCTGGTGTGCCTGGCTGTGCACAGTAGCCAGACCCTATGCTTGCTCATTCACACACCCCTCACCACTCCATGCCTGGCTCACCCTTGGCAGGCACAGGATCTGGGCTGATAGCACAAGCTGAGCACAGCCTGCCAGGCCGAGTGGGTGGAATGAACCCAGTGGGCCTGAGCAAAACTCAGGCAAAGGTGCTACCAGCCACAGAGGCTTCTGGCTGGAAAAGTGACACCCCAAGGATCCCATGACAATTTTCTTCTATCTCTAGTTTGCTGAGGGTTTTTACCATGAAAGGGTGTTAAATATTGTTAAATGTTTTTTCTGTACCTATCAAAGTGATTATGTGATTTTTATCTTTCATTCTAGTAATGTGGTTATTGCATTTATTGATTTGCATATATTGACCCACTCTTGCATCCCAGGGATAAATCCCACTTGGTCATGGTGTATGATCCTTTTAGTGTGCTGTTGAATAATGTTTGATAGCATTTTGTTGCAGATTCTTGCATCAATATTCATTGTGGATATTTTTCTGTGGTTTTTCTTCTCTTGTAGTATCATTCTCTGGCTTTGGTATTAGGGTAATGCTAGCCTCATAGAATGACTTTGAAAATGTTCCCTCCTAAATCCTCCCTAACTCATTGTATGAGGCCAACATCATCCTGATACAAAGCCTGGCAGAGACA
>NW_016827713.1:50137-50959 GCF_001698545.2 Rhinopithecus bieti
TTCACTCTTTTAAATTTATTAAGACTTGTTTTGTGGCCTGACATGTGTTCCATCCTGGAGAATATTCATGGGCACTTGAGAAAAATGCGCAACCTGCAGTTGTTGGATAGAGTGTTCTATGCATATCTGTTAGGTACAATTGGTCTATAGTTTTGTTCAAGTCTTATATTTCCTTATCAACCATCTGTGTGGTAGTTCCTTATCCAATTTTTAAATTGAGTTATTTGTCTTTATGTTATAAATATGTAATAATTCTGTATCTATTCTGGATACAAGTCACATATCAGATATATGGTTTGAAATTTTTTCTGCTATTCAGTGGGCTGTCTCTTCACTTTATTGTAGGTATTCTTTGATATATTTTTGTTGCTTATGCTCTTGGCATCATATCTAAGAAACTATTGCCTAATCTAATGTCATAAAGATATTGGCCTATATTCTAAGATTTTACAGTTATAGATCTTACATTTAGCTTTTGATCTATTTGATATATTTTGTGTATCATGTTAGGTAGGGATACAAATTCTTCTTTTTTTTTTTTTTTTTTTGCATGTGAACATCCAGTTGTCTAAGTACATTTATAGAAATTCTATTCTTTCACCATGGATTTTTCCATGCACCATTGTCAAACTAGGCAGTTTCTGGCTGGGAGGACCAAAATGGTCATCACAGAAATCCAGAATGTGTCAGGGAGATCATGGAGTGGAAAGTGCTTGAAGAAGAGACAAGTAAAGTATTTATGAACTTCTAGGCATAACCTTGACCTGCACATGCATGGATCAGGTACAGTTAACATAACAAGAGACTTTTTTTTTTTTTTTT
>NW_016827713.1:51944-65162 GCF_001698545.2 Rhinopithecus bieti
TCAGAGTGAACAGGCAACCTACAGAATGGGAGAAAATGTTTGCAATCTACTCATCTGACAAAGGGCTAATATCCAGAACCTACAAAGAACTCAAACAAATTTACAAGAAAAAAAAAAAAACAAACAACCCCATCAAAAAGTGGGCAAAGGATATGAACAGACATTTCTCAAAAGGAGACTTTGAAAACTTCTGCTAACTTTGATATTTTTATTCTTCTTTTAAATGTTTCCTTAAGGTATAAAATTAGGTTGTTCAAGATCTTTTTTGTTCTTAATATAGGTATTTATCACTATATATTTTCCTCTTAGTACTGTTTTTGCTGCATCTCATAAGCTTTGGTATTTTTTTCATTTTTGTTTCTCTCAAGATATTTTCTAACTTCCCCTTTGATTTTTTCTTTGATCCATTGCTTGTTCAGGAACTTGTTGTTTAATTTCCACATATTCATGAATTTTCCAGTTTTCCTCCTATTATTGATTTGTAGTGTTATAATCATTATGGTTGGAAAAGATACTTGATGTGATTTTAGTCTTCTTGAATTTGTTAAGACTTGTTTTGTGGCCTGAATTATGACCTATTCTGGAGAATATTCCATGTGCACTTTCTTTCTTTTCTTTTCTTTCTTTCTTTTATTTTCTTTTCTTTCTTTTTTTTTTTTTTTTTTTTTTTTTTTTTTTTTTTTTTTTGGAGTCTTGCTCTGTCTTCCAGGCTGGAGTGCAGTGCCGTAATCTCAGCTCACTGCAATCTCCACCTCCCAGGTTCAAGCAATTCTCTTACCTCAGCCTCCCGAGTAGCTGGGATTACAGGTGCCTACCACCATGCCCAGCTAATTTTTGTATTTTTAGTAGAGACAGAGTTTCGCTACATTGGTCAGGCTGGTCTCGAACTCCTGACCTCAGGTGATCCACCTGTCTTGGCCTCCCAAAGTGCTGGGATTACAGGTGTGAGCCCACTATGCCCGGCCTCACGTGCACTTTTGAAGAATGTGTATTCTGCTGCCATTAGATGGAATGTTGCTATATGTATATGTTAGATACATTTGGTCTAAGGTGTAGTTCAATTCCAATGTTTCCTTATTGATTTTCTGTCTGAATAATCCATCCATTGCTGAAAGTACAGTATTGAAGTCCTCTACTATCATTTTATTACTGCTTATGTTCCCCTTCAGATCAGATCTATTAATATTTGCTTTATATATTTAGGTGCTCCAAAGTTGGGTGAATATATATTTACAGTTATCATATCTTCTTCATGAATTTACTCCTTTATCATTATATAATGAACTTTTGAATCTTTTGTATAGTTTTTGATTTAAAGTCTATTTTGTCTGATGTAAGTATAGTCACCCATGCTCTCTTTTGATTACCATTTGCATAGAATATGTTTTTCCATCCCTTCTCTTTCAGTCTGTGTGTCCTTAAAGCTTAAGTGAGTCTCCTGTAGACAATATATATTTGGGTCTTGTTTTTTTATTCATTCAGCCACTCTATGTCTTTTAATTGGATAATTTAATCCATTTACATTCAAAGTAATTATTGCTAGAGAAGAACTTGCTATTTCCATTTTGTTAATCATTTTTGTGAATGTCTTGTAGAACTTTTGTTTCTTTTTTTCTCTCTTGCTGTCTTCCTTTGTGAGTTGATGATCTTCTGTAGTAGTATGGTTTGATTCCTTTCTCTTTCTCTTTTGTGTATCTACAATAGGCTTTTGCTTTATTACCATACACTTTATGTAAAACATCATATAGTGATAACAAGCTATTTAAAGCTGATAACAACTTAACTTCAGTCACATACAAAACTACATTTTACTACATATAGATGTAATTGTATGTAATTATGTGTTTTTGATATCATGATTTATATCTTCATATTGTGGATCCACTAATAAATAATTATAGCTATGGTTATTTTAATATTTTATTTAATATTTTATTTTAACATTTTAACAACCTTTATACTAGAGTTATGAGTGATTTATACACCACTATTACAATATTATAGTATTTCTATTTGTTTATATATTTATTTTTACCAGTGCATTTTACACTTTTATATATTTTCATGTTACTAATTAGCATCCTTTCATTTCAGCTTGAAGAAGTCACTTTAGTATTTATAATAAGGCAGGCCGAGTGGTGATGAACACCCTTACCTTTTCTTTGTCTGGAGAAGTCTTTATCACTCCTTTAACTCTGAAGGACATCCTTGCTGGGTAAAGTATTCTTGGTTACAAGGTTTTTTTAAATTTTATTTTGGCACTTTGAATATACCGTCCTACTTTCTCCTGACCTGCAAAGTTTCTGCTGAGAAACATGTTGATAGTCTTATGGGGTTTCCTTGTGTCTGAGAAACATATTTTCTCTTGCTACCTTCAAAATTCTCTCTTTGTTTTTGATTTTTGATAATTTGATTATAACACATCTTGGTGAAGACTTCTTTGGGTTGAACCTGATTTGGAAACCTTTGAGCTTCATGTAACTGCATGTCCAGATCTCTCTCCAGATTTGAAGGTTTAGGGCCATTATTTCTTTAAGTGAGCTCTTTGCCCATTTCTCCCTCTCTTCTCATTCTAAACACCCTATATTGCTAATGTTAGCTCCCTTGATGGTGTTCCATAAATCTCCAAGTCTTGCCAATTATTTTGTTTATGAAGGGAAGACCAGGCTCCTGATAAAGCCAGTATATAATTGAAAATGGCTATGCTCCAGGATTCTGCAGGAAAAGTTTTAATAACACTCCTGTAATAGTTAATTTAGTAATTTCTTCAGAAACTTGTGCTATATGATTTGTTTTTCCTAACAATTTCTGTTATAATCACAATATTTTCTGTTCCAAGTTTTATCCAAAGATTATCAGATGCATAGGTTGTTATAGAAAGAAGTTTTCCTATCCACCGAGGCTATAGACATGTCAATGAGCTGATCATGCCTTTGACAAGAAGCTGAATCTCACACAATTTGCTGGTCTATGAAAGAAGAGGATTAATGCTATGTCAGTTAAGTGGCATGCTCTAGTTTGTAATTTAAATCCCCTAGATTTTAAAATCATGACATTTATTTTACACTGAAATGGGAGAATATAGTTAGATTTCTATGTGATGACTTCAACTATTTTGCCAGTCAGTGAAAAGTTCTCCCATCACTTGTTTGTTATGAATGATACTGGATTCTTTGCCAATTCGGTAACAATTACCCCACATTGTCATCTAAAAGAATCCCACTTATAATAGATTATGAACAAATGTGAACTGAATTAATGAATGGTGTGTTTTTCTTATTTATTTTTCATGGGGGGTACAGGGTCATAAATAATAGTTTATATCACAATATGGCCACCAAGAAATTAAATCCATCATCATTAAAGTGATAAGTCAGATGCCAGAAAGCAGATGGACAGTGGCGTGATGCGACCTTTTATGAACGTGGCTTCTTTTTATTTCTAGCCAAAGGCATGATATGTAGGAGTTCAGACCAAAAAAGCTTGGCAAGAGTGAGGGTTAGACCATTAGAAGTAACAGGTCTTCCTGTGCTCAATTTCTTTATTTTCTCCTTTAAGCAATTGACCTCCTCTTAACACCAATTCCCGAATGAAGTCTTTATACTGGGATGTAATGTTTTTTAACAAAGCCACAAAGCTTGGGTTTGTTGAGACTAAGCTAAATACTTATTGCTCTCTGTTGCCCCTTGTGGATAGACAGAAGGAATATGACATGGATTTCCTCGTAAATTAATATAAGAAACAACTTCATAAGAGGAGATGAAATAATCAGGGATTGAAGAGTCTTAACATCTGTAGTAGTCAATAAACAAGGGCAGAATCAGTCTTAGGTTTAGATAGCTTGTTTGAGGATGGTAGTGGCTTGGGCCACTGGGACCCTTGCCCTGACTACTTTCTCTTGTCTTCTTTCATAGACTTTGTCAGCCCTGTTTTCCTCTCCTTCTTCAGAAATGTGTTGAAACATCTATAAACTCCAACCCGAACAGCACACACACTTGAGTAACAGTGTCTGTTCCTGGCATACTCAGAAATTACTGGACAGTCTTTGTAGCAGTTTCAAATTCCTATCTTTCTGCAGTCTTCCTGCTGTCTAAATTTCTTAACTGAATTTGAAGCATTGTGTGGATTCTTATGATCTACTACACAACATGGCCTGGTCCCAGACCCCCAACACTACCAAGTTCTGATGTAACTTACCTCATCTTAAAGGCCAAGTCTGCCTCTAAGCCTACTTCCCATCACATCTTTTTATGTGTGCCTTATTTATACCAAAAGTGGGTTGTCAGTATTGGAGCCACGAGATTTCCATGCTGACTGGTATGCAACTACCAATATAGGAATTATTCAAGAAAAAAGAAATTAGGGAATAATAGACACATCCTGAACTTCATTTCTCCACATGTTTCTGTAGGACAGCTATCCCTATACTTCCAACTAGTGAAGCCTCTACACCTAATAGTAAGAAACAAATATGGGCACTGTTTATTGAATAGGTAGTAGGTGCTTGGCACTTAACACAAAACCCTATGAGGTAGATAATATGAGTACCATTTTAATATTGGAGGACGTGAAGCTCAGAGAGGGCACAATACTTGCTGAAGATTACAGAATTAGCTTGTGGCAGAACGGGGATTCAAAACTACGTCTGTCTGATTGGTGACATTAGCAAGATGGTAGACTAGGAAGTCCCATTCCTTGTCTTCCCATGGAAACAACAAAAAGCTATGATATCTAGGCCAAGACACCTTTAGGAGAACTCCATAGTCAAGAAGTTACAACATCTCAGATGAGCACAAAACCAAGTAAAACTGTTTTGAAAGAAGAGCAGTTTCACTTATCTATGTCACGCCATCCTCCAAGCCTGCACAGCTCAGCGTCACAAGAAAGCCACTCAGCCCATGATTTATCCCCATGGTAAATAAAGTGTGAAGTACACGTGCAACATCCCCAGCCTTTTAGGGCGCTGCCAAGAGATCTATTTTTGTCTTAACTCACTCACAATGGTGAAACAACTAGCATAAGAATGCTTAAAGGAAGCTAAAAAAGAAAAGAAAAGGTCTCATTGGCCAGAAAGGCTCTGCAAGATTGAGAGAAGGTGTAAAGTCTTGAGACTTCTCCCTCAGGAGAAAGAGCGAGAAGTAGAGTTTACACCAAGCCTCCAAGTATTCCAGTGTTTTCTTGTAGGAAAAGGGGGTTGGGTAGCTCTCAGCCGCCTGCTTTGCAAGATTGAGAAAACATGCATAGTCCTGAGACTTCTTTAGGATGGAGGGAGAGAAGGGGAGCTTAAACTGCATGCTCTGGCATTTTAGGTGCTGTTTTAAGGAAGACGGGAAGGAGGGCCTCAGCAGTCAGCACAGCTCTGTGGGATAGACAGGAAGCTCGCAATCCAGAATCTTCTTCTTCAAGAAGAACGGAGATAAGTGGAATTTATGCACAGCATTCCAGTGTATTAACCAAGGGAAAAGGGGTGGGTGGCTCTCAGCAGCAGGCATAATTCTTCAGGATAGGTAAAAGGCACACAACCCAGAATCTTCTTCAGGAGGAAGAGACAGAAGTGGAGGTTGAACCCAACATCCTGGTATTTTAGTGCACTGCCTTAGAGAACAGGAACGGAGGTTTACAGCAGCCTTCATGGAATGACAACATTTGGAGAAGGCAATAAAATCCTTGAGGCTTCTCCCCAATGATAGAGTGGAAAAGGTGGAGTGTGCATACCCATAGAGAATGTTTGAGAGGCTTCCGGACTCTCTAGCCAGGCTGATTGGTGAAGGTCTTTACTTGATTTTTTTTTAAGTTCATAAAGACTGGAAGAGGTGGTTGCTTCTTCAAATGTGCATATACCAGGGCAAAGGTACCAGGAATATGAAGAATCAAGGAAATATTATACTACTAAAGAACAAAATAAATCTCCAATAACTGACCATAAAGAAATGGATATCTAATAATTGCCTGACAAACAATTTGAAATAATTGTATTTAAAAAGTCAGTGAGCTACAAGAGAACACAGATAGACAACTGAACGTAATGAGGAAAACAAGACATGAAAAAATTGAGAATATCAACCAAGAGATAGAAACCATTAAAAAAGAATTAAATAGAGATTCTGGAACTGAAAATGCAATAGGCAAATTGAAAAACTCAGTGGAGAGATTCAACAGAAGACTTGATCAAGCAGAAAAAAGAATCAGTGAACTATAAAATGGGTCATTTGAAATTATCCAGTCAGAGCAGAAAAGAGTGAAAAGAGCAATAAAGCCTACAAGACTTATGAGACACAAGCAATCCAATATATGTATTATGAATATCCCAGAAGAAAGAAAGGGTCAGAAAGCTTATTTACAGAAGTAATGACTGAAAAATATAGTAAAGGTAAATATATAAACAAATATAGAGATACTATAACACTCTAATAGTGGTATGTAAATCAATTTTAATTTTAGTATAAAAGTTAAAAGATAAAACATTAAGAATATAGCTACAAAAATTTATTAATTGATTAATGCCATGTATCTTCTCTGACCACAATGTTATGAAACTAGAAATCAACAAGAGAAGGAAAACTGGAAAACTCACAAATATGTGGAAATATAACAACACATAATGAGCAAAAGAAAAAATTAAAATGGAAGTTATAAAATAGCTTGTGACAAATGTAAATGAAAATACAACATATCAAAGCTTACGGGATGCAGTAAAAGCAATACCAAGACAGAAATTTATAAAAATAAATACCTACATTAAAAAAGAAGAAAGTCTCAAATGAACAACTTAATGTTCAATGAACTAGAAACAAAAGAAAAAACTAAGCCCAAAATTAGCAGAAGGAAGGAAATAATAAAGATTAGATCGGAAGTAAATGAGACTGGAGAAACAAAAATCATTGAATCCAAGAGCTGATTTTTTTTAAAGATAAAAAATGGGAAAACATTTAGATAGCCTAACTAAAGAAAAAAGAGAGAAAAGTCAAATAAATAAAATCATAAAGGAAAGAAAAGACATTAAAACTGATACCACAGAATTAAAAAGGATCATAAGAGACCGTGTGTACAATTACATGCCAACATATTGGATAACCTAAAAGAAATGGATAAATTCCTAGATACATACAATTTACCAAGACCAAATCAGGAAGAAATAGGGAATCTGAATAGACCAAGAATAAATAATGTTATTGAATCAGCAATCAGAAACCTCTCAAGAAACAAAAGTCCAGGACCAGATAGCTTCTCTAGTGAATTCTACTAAGTATTTAAAGAAGAATTAACACCAATCCTTCTCAAACTCCTTCAGAACATTGAAGAGAAGGGAACACTTCCAAATTCATTCTATGAGGCCAACATTACCCTGATACCAAAGCCAGAGAAAGACACTTTAAGAAAAGAAAATTACAGTACAAAATCCCTGATGAGCATAGACGTAAAAATCCTCAACAAATACTTGCAAACTGAGTTCAAAGCACATTAAAAAGATTATATGTAAAGGAGACAGAGCAAGATGGCAAAATAGAAAGCTCCACCGATCGTCCTCCAACAAGGACACCAATTTAACAGCTATCTACACAGAAAGACATCCTCATAAGAACCAAAAATTTGCTGAGCACTTATAGTACCTGGTTTTAACTTCATATTGCTGTAAGAGGCACTGAAGAGATAGAAAAAAGCAGCCCTAAATCGCTGATGCCACTCATCCCCCACCCCTGGCAGTGCCAACATGGTGCAGAGAGCATCTCTGGGCATTGTGGGAGGGAGAATATAGCAATTGTGAGGCATTGAACTTATAAATAGTGCTGTCCTGTTAGAGCAGAAAGGAAAACCAGACAAAACTCAGCTGGTGTCTGCTCTTGGAAGGAGTATTTAAACCAGCCCTAGTCAGAGGGGAATCACCCATCCCAGTGGTCCAAACATGAGTGCCTGAAAACCTTGCGACCGAGGGCTACCGCAGTCTGTATCTCCAGGTAAACTTGAAAGGCAATCCAGGCCATAAGGACTGCAAATATTGGGTAAGTCCTAGTGAGTGCTGAACTAGGCTCAGAGACAGTGGACTGTGGCAGGGCACATGACATACTGAGACACTACCTGGGGCAGTCAAGGGACTGCTGGCATCACACCTCTCTTAATCCAAGGCTGCATAGCTCATGGCTCCATAAAAGACCCCTTTATTCCACTTGAGGATAGGAGATGGAAGAGTGGGGAAGACTTTGTCTTGCATCTACGATATCAGCTCAGCCACAGCAGGGTAAGTAAGCCACCAGTCAGAGTTGTGAGGCCCCCACTCCAGGCCCTAGTTCCCAGATGACATCTCTAGACAAATCCTGGGCCAGAAGGTAACCTGCTGTATTGAAGGAAAGGACCCAGTCCTGTCAGCATTCATCACCTGCTGACTGAAGAGCCCTTGGCCCCTGAATAACCAGCAGTGATACCCAAGTACTACATCATGAGCCTCTGAGACCTGCTGATTTCAGGTACTGGCACAGCCACAGGGGAGTAGAGCACTGATTGGGCTTTTGGGGTCCCTGATTCCAGGACTTGATTCTTAGATGGCATTTCTGGACTTGGCCTAGGCCAGAGGGGAGCCCACTGCCCTGAAGTGTGAGTCCCAGGCCAGGCAGCATTCATGACAAGCTGACTTAAGAGACCTTGAGCCTTAAGGGAACATCTATGGTAGTCTGGCAGTACTCCTCACAGTCTAGGGTGGTGGTGGCTAAGAGGCTAGGCTCTGATTTTGAAAAGAAGAGGGAAGAGTGAAAAGGACTGCATCTTGTGGTTTGAGGACCAGCTCAGCTGCAATACAATAGGACACCAGGTAGACTTCTAAGTTTGTGACTCTAGTCCATGACTCCTGGGTGACACTTATGGACCCAGTGGGTCCTGGGTGACCTTGCTGCCCTCAAGAAAAGGGCACAAGCCTGGCTGGCTTTTTTACCTGCTCATTGTAGTCCCAGGGCCTTGAGTGAACATAGGCAGTAGTCAGGGAGTCGTTACAGCAGATCTTGGGTGAGACCCAGTGTTGTGCTGGCTTCAGGTCTCACTCAATGCAGTAACAGTGATGGTGGCCATAGGGGTGCTTGTGTCACTCGACTCCCAGTTTTAGGTGGCTCAAAACAGAGAGAGAGACTGTATGTTTGGGAGAAAGTACGAGAAAAGAACAAGAGTCTCTGCCTGGCAATCCAGAGAATTCTCTCAGATCTTGTCCAAGACCAGCAAGGCAGTACTTTCAAGAATCTGCAAGAACCACAGTGTTACTGGGGTGTCTCCTAAAGAGGACAGAGCTTAGATCACAACACCCAAGTCCTTTAAAATATATGGAAAGCCTTCCCAAGAATGATGGCTACAAATAAGCTCAAACAGTGAAGACTACAATAAATACATAACTCTTTAATATTTAGACACCAAAGAACATCTGCTAGCATCAACACCATCTTGGAAAACATAACCTCACCAATGCTGGGCACGGTGGCTCATGCCTGTAATCCCAGCACTTTGGGAGGCTGAGGCAGGTGTATCACGAGGTCAGTAGTTCAAGATCAGCCTGGCCAAGATGGTGAAACCCCATCTCTACTAAAAATACAAAAAAAAATTAGCTGGGTGTGGTGGTGGGTGCCTGTAATCCCAGCTACTCGGGAGGCTGAGGCAGAGAATTGCTTAAACCCAGGAGGCGGAGAGCCAAGATCACACCACTGCACTCCAGCCTGGGCAACAGGGTGAAACTCCATCAAAAAAATAAATAAATAAAAACAAAAAACCATAACCTCACCAAATAAACTAAATAAGGCACCAGGGACCAATCCTGGAGAAACAGAGATATGTGACCTTTCAGACAGATAATTAAAAATAGCTGTACTGAGGAAACTCAAAGAAATTCAAGATAACATGGAGAAGGAATTCAGAATTCTATCAGATAAATTTAATAAAGAGGTTGAAATAATTTACAAGAATCCAGCAGAAATTCTGGAGCTGAAAAATGAAATTGGGATACTGAAGAATATATCAGGGTCCTTCAATAGGAGAATTAATCAAGCAGAAGAAAGAGGCAGTGAACTTGAAGACAGGCTTGAAATTCATATTTGAATTTGAAAATGCGTAGTCAGAGGATAAAAAAAGAAAAAAGAATGAAAAACAATGAAGTATGCTTACAGGATCTAGAAAATAGCCTCAAAGGGGCAAATCTAAGAGTTATTAGCCTTAAAGAGGCAGACAAAGAGATAGGGGTAGAAAGTTTATTCAAAGGAAGAATAGCAGAGAACTTCCCAAATGTAGACAAAGATATTAATATCAAAGTACAAGAAGGTTATAGAACAGAAAACAGATTTAACCCAAAGAAGACTACCTTAGGCATTTAATAATCAAATTCCTAAAGATCAAGCATAAAGAAAGGGTTCTAAAAGCAGCAAGAGAAAATAAACATAACATAAAATGGAACTCCAATATGTCTGGCAGCAGACTTTTCAGTGGAAACCTTACAGGCCAGGAGACAGTGGCATGGCATATTTAAAGTGCTGAAGAAGAAAAACTTTTACCCTGGAATAGTATAGGTAGTGAAAATATCCTTCAAACATGAGGGAGAAATAAGGACTTTCCCAGACAAACAAAAGTTGAGGGATTTTATCAATACCTGACTTGTTCTACAAGAAATCTAAAGAGTGTACTTCAATCAGAAAGAAAATGACACTAATGAGAAATAAATAATCATCTCAAGGTACAAAACTCTCTGGTAATAGTAAGCACACAGAAAAACACAGAATATTATAACACTGTTATTGTGGTGTGTAAACTACTCTTATCCTAAGTAGAAAGACTAAATGANAGTACAAGAAGGTTATAGAACAGAAAACAGATTTAACCCAAAGAAGACTACCTTAGGCATTTAATAATCAAATTCCTAAAGATCAAGCATAAAGAAAGGGTTCTAAAAGCAGCAAGAGAAAATAAACATAACATAAAATGGAACTCCAATATGTCTGGCAGCAGACTTTTCAGTGGAAACCTTACAGGCCAGGAGACAGTGGCATGGCATATTTAAAGTGCTGAAGAAGAAAACTTTTACCCTGGAATAGTATAGGTAGTGAAAATATCCTTCAAACATGAGGGAGAAATAAGGACTTTCCCAGACAAACAAAAGTTGAGGGATTTTATCAATACCTGACTTGTTCTACAAGAAATCTAAAGAGTGTACTTCAATCAGAAAGAAAATGACACTAATGAGAAATAAATAATCATCTCAAGGTACAAAACTCTCTGGTAATAGTAAGCACACAGAAAAACACAGAATATTATAACACTGTTATTGTGGTGTGTAAACTACTCTTATCCTAAGTAGAAAGACTAAATGATGAACCAATTGAAAATATTAACTACAACAACTTTTCAAGACATAGTCAGTACAATAAGATATAAATAGAGACAACAAAATGTTAAAATGTGGGGGGATTAAGTTAAAGCATAGAATTTTATTAGTTTTCTTTTGTTTATTTATGCAAATAGTGTTAAGTTGTTATCAGGTTAAAATAATGGGTATAGATAATATTTGCAATCCTCATGGTAACCTCAAACCAAAAATCATACAATGGATACACAAAAAGTAAAAAGCAAGAAACTAAATCATGTCACTAGAGAAAATAACCGTCACTAAAGGAAGACAGGAAGGAAAGGAAAAAGGAAAACAAGACCAGAAAACAACCAGAAAACAAATAACAAAATGGCAGGACTAAATCCTCACTCATTAATAATAATATTTAATGTAAATGGACTAAACTCCCCAATCAAAAGACACAGACTGGCTGAATAGATGAAAAAACAAGACCCATTGATCTTTTGCCTACCAGAAACACACTTCACGTACAAAGACACATGTAGACTAAAAATAAAGGGACGGAAAAAAAATTCCATGCCAATGAAAACCAAAAAAGAGCAGAAGTCACTATACTTATATCAGACAAAATTGATTTCATGACCAAAACTATAAGAAGAAGCAAAGAAGATCACAATATAATGAAAAAGGAGTCAATTTAGCAAGAGGATATAACAATTTTAAATATATATGCAGCCAACACTGGAGCACCCAGATATATAAAGGAAATATTATTAAAGCCAAAGAGAGAAATATCCCTCATTATAGCTGAAGACTTCCACACCCCACTCTCAGCATCAGACAGATCTTCAGACAGAAAATCAACAAAGAAACATCAGGCTTAATTTGCACTGTAGACCAAATGGAGCTAATAGATATTTGCAAAATATTTTATTCAAGAGCTGCAGAATACAACTCTCCTCCTCAGCACATGGATCATTCTCAAGGATAAACCATATGTTAGATCACAAAAACAGTCTTCAAATTTTCAAAAAAAAATGAAATAATATCTGGTAACTTTTCTGACCACAATGGAGTACAACTAGAAATTAATAATAAGAGGAATTTTGGGGAAGATACAAATACATGGAAATTAAACAATATGTTTCTGAATGACCAGTGGGTCAAAGAAGAAATTAAAAGGAAATTGAAAATTTATTGAAACAAATAATAATGGAAATACAACATACCAAAACCTATGGGATACAGCAAAAGCAGTACTAAGAGGGACATTTATAGCTACGAATGCCTACATCAAAAAAGAGGAAAAGCTTCAAATAAACAATCTAATGATGCAGCTTAAAGAACTAGAAAAGCAAAACAAACCAAACCAAAATTAGAAGAAGAAAAAAATAATAAAAATCAGAGCATAAATCAATGAAATTGAAATGAATAAAACAGTACAAAAGATCAGTGAAACAAAAAGTTGGTTTTTTGAAAAAATTTTTTAAAATGACAAACCTATAGCTAGACTAAGGAAAAAAAGAGAGAAGATACAAATCAATAAAATCAGAGATGAAAAAGAAGACATTATGACTGATACTGCAGAAATTCAGAGGATCATTAGTGGCTACTCTAAGCAACTATATGCCAATAAACTGGAAAATCTAGAGGAAATGGACAAATTCCTAGATGCATGCAACATACCAAAACTGAATGAGGAAGAAATCCAAAACCTGAACAACAATAACAAGTAACAAGATTGAAGCCATAATAAAAAGTCTCCCAGTAAAGAAAAGCCCACGACCCAATGGCGGCGTCATTGCTGAATTCCATCAAACATTTAAAAAAGAACTAATACAAATACTACACAAACTATTCAAAAAAAAATAATAATAAATAAATAAATAAATAAATAAATAAATA
Organism: Rhinopithecus bieti; assembly: GCF_001698545.2. Lineage (NCBI taxonomy): Eukaryota > Metazoa > Chordata > Mammalia > Primates > Cercopithecidae > Rhinopithecus > Rhinopithecus bieti. The sequence continues at coordinate 65,158 of NW_016827713.1, forward strand.
AACAA
>NW_016827713.1:65644-68426 GCF_001698545.2 Rhinopithecus bieti
AAAAAAAAAAAAAAAAAAAAAAAAAAAAAAAAAAAAAACTATAAGACACTCATGAAAGAAATTAAAAGGACACCAAAAAAAAAAAAAAAAGGGAAAATATTACATGTTCATTGATTGGAAGAATCAATACTGTTAAAATTTCCATACTACCCAAAGCAATCTACAGAATCAATGCAATCCCTATCAAAATACCAACGACATCCTTTACAGGAATAGAAAAGACTATCCTAAAATTCATATGGAACCACAAAATACCCAGAATAGCCAAAGCTATCCTAAGCAAACAGAACAAAACTGGAGGAATCACATTACCTGACTTCAAATTACAGTACAGAGCTATAGTAACCAAAACAGCGTGGTACTGGCATAAAAACAGACACGTAGACCAATGGAACAGAACACAGTACCCAGAAACAAATTCACACACCTATTTTTGACAGAGGTGCCAAGGTATACACTGGGGAACAGATAGTCTCTTCAATACATGGTGCTGGAAAACTGGATATTCATATGCAAAAGAATGAAACTAGACCCCTATCTCTCACCATATGCAAAAATCAAAGCAAAATTTATTAAAGACTTAAATCTAAGACCACAAACTATGAAACTACTACAAGAAAACATTGGGAAAATGCTCCAGGACATTGGTCTGGGCAAAGATTTATTGAGCAATATCCCACAAGCACAGACAACCCAAGCAAAAATGGTATCACATCAAATTAAAAAGCTTCTGCACAAATGGTATCACATCAAGTTAAAAAAAACTTCTGCACAGCACAGGATACAATCAACAAAGTGAATAGGCAACCCAAAGAATGGGAGAAAATATTTGTGAACTACCCATCTGACAAAAGATTAACCAGAATATCTAAGGAGTTCAAACAACTCTATAGGAAAAAAAAAATCTAATAATCCTGTGAAAAAAAATGAGTAAAAGTTTTGAATAGACATTTCTCAAAAGAAGACATACAAATGGCAAATAGGCATTTGAAAAGGAGTTCAATATCATTAATCATCAGAGAAATGCATATCAAAACTACAATGAGATACCATCTTACCCCAGTTAAAGTGGCTTTTATCCAAAAGACAGGCAATAGCAACTGCTGGTGATAATGCATAGAAAAGAGAACCATGGAACACTGTTTGTGGAAATGTAAATTAGTACAGTCACTACGGAGAACAGTTTGGAAGGTCCTCAAAAAAATAAAAATTGAGCTACCATATGATCCAGCAATCCCACTGCTGGGTGTATGCCCAAAAGAAAGGAAAACAACATATCAAAGAGATATCTGCACACCTATGTTTGCTGCAGCACTGTTTACGATAGCTAATGTTTGGAATCAACCTAAGCGTCCATCAACAGATGAATGGATAAAGAAAATGTACATACACACAATGAAGCACTGTTCAGCCATGAAAAGAATGAGATCCAGTCATTTGCAACAACATGAATTGAACTAGAGATCATTATGTTAAGTGAAATAAGCCACGCACAGAAAGACAAACATCATATTTTCTCACTTACTTGTGGGATTGAAAATCAAGACAATTGAACTCGTGGAGATAAAAGTAGAAGGAGGGTTACCAGAGGCTGGGAAGGGTAATGGGGCACTGACAAGGAGATGGGGGTGGTTAATGGGTTCAAAAAATAAGAAGAATGAATAAGACCTACTATTTGATAGCACAATAGGGTGACTATAGTTAATAATAATTGTACATTTTTAAAAAACTTAAAGAGTATAATTGGATTATTTGTAACTCAAAGGATAAATGTTTCAGGGGATGGGTACCCCATTCTCCATGATGTGCTTATTTCACATTGCATGCCTGTATCAAAATGCCTCATGTATCCCATAAATATATATACCTTTTATGTACCCACAAAATTTAAAATAAACAAAATATTTTTTAAAATCAAAAAACAGATTATACATTATGACCAGATGGAATTTACCCTTGGTATGCAAGGTTGGCCCAACATGTGCAAATCAGTTATGCATACACCACATAAATAGAATGAAAATAAAATCACCTGATTATATCAATAGATGCAGAAAAAGCATTTGACTAAATTCAACACCCCTTTATTATAAAAATTTTTAATAGTATGGAAGAACTGTATTTCAATGTAATAAAGGCCATATATGACAAGCCCACAGCTGACATTATACTAAATGGTGAAAAATTGAAAGTGTTTCCTCTAAGATCAGCAATGAGATAGGTATGCCCACTCTTGCCACCTTGATTCAACATACTGCTGGAAGTCCTATCCAGAGCAATTAAATATTAAAAAAGAAATAAAAATAATCCAAATGGAAAAGGAAGAAGTAAAATTGTCTCTGTTTGCAGACGATATTATTCTATATATACAAAACCTTAAAACTTCCGCAAACAATCTGTTTGACCTAATAAATGAGCTCAATAAAGGAGTTGTGTTTCTATACACTAACAACAAACCATCCAAAAGCAATTAAGGGGCCGGCTGTGGTGGCTCACGCCTTTAATCCCAGCACTTTGGGAGGCCAAGGCGGACGGATCACTTGAGGTCAGGAGTTCCAGACCAGCCTGGCCAACATGGCAAAACCCTGACTCTACTAAAAATACAAAAATTAGCCGGGCGTGGTGGCGGGTGCCTGTAATCTCAGCTACTTGGGAGGCTGAGGCAGGAGAATCCCTTGAACCCAGGAGGCGCAGGTTGCCATGAGCCGAGATTGCGCCATTGCACTCCAGGCCGGGCAACAAGAGCGAAACTCTGTCTCAAAAAAAAAAAAAAAAAAAAAAA
>NW_016827713.1:69435-70087 GCF_001698545.2 Rhinopithecus bieti
AAAAAAAAAAAAAAAAAAAAAAGCAATTAAGTAAATAATGTAATTTAAAATAGCATTGAAAAGAATAAAATACTTAGGAATAAACTTAACCAAGGAGGTGAAACACTTGCACACTGAAAACCACAAAACATTGCTGAAAGAAATTAAAGACACTAATAAATGAAAAGATATCCTGTGTCCATGGATGGAATACTTAATATTGTGAAAGTGTGCACACTAACCAAAGCAGTCTACAAAATTAATGCTAAAATAGGAAAAGCAATAATAAAATTCACATGGATCCACGAAAGACCAAGAATAGCCAAAATCAACAGAGTAAAAAGGCAATCTACAGAAGGGGAGAAATGTTTGCAAACCATATCTCTGATAAGAGATTATTTGCCAAAATATATAAGGAACTCCTTCAACTCTAAATCAAAACATAAATAAGTAAATAAATAAATAGTCCAAGGACTTGAACATATATTTCTCCAAAGAAGGCATATAAATGAACAACAGGCATATAAATAGATGCTCCACATCATTATCAGGGAAGTGCAAATCAAAACTAGAAGGAGATCTCACCTTACACCTGTTTTCATAGTTATACTATATAAAAAATAAGACAGTGTGCTGGTAAAATGTGGAGAAATTGGGAGTCTGTACACTGTTC
>NW_016827713.1:71293-77721 GCF_001698545.2 Rhinopithecus bieti
GCCATATGTAGAAAGCTGAAACTGGGTCCCTTCCTTACACCTTATACAAAAATTAATTCAAGATGGATTAGAGACTTAAATGTTAGACCAAAAACCATCAAAACCCTAGAAGAAAACCTAGGCAATACCATTCAGGACATAGGCATGGGCAAGGACTTCATGACTAAAACACCAAAAGCAATGGCAACAAAAGCCAAAATTGACAAATGGGATCTAATTAAACTAAAGAGCCTCTGCACAGCAAAAGAAACTGCCATCGGAGTGAACAGACAACCTACAGAATGGGAGAAAATTTTTGTAATCTACCCATCTGACAAAGGACTAACATCCAGAATCTACAAAGAACTTAAACAAATTTACAAGAAAAAATCAACAACCCCATCAAAAATTGGGCAAAGGATATGAACAGACACTTTTCAAAAGAAGACATTTATGCAGCCAACAAACACATGAAAAAATGCTCATTATCACTGGTCATCAGAGAAATGCAAATCAAAACCACAATGTGATACCATATCACACCAGTTAGAATGGCAATCATCAAAAAGTCAGGAAACAACAGGTGCTGGAGAGAATGTGGAGAAATAGGGAAGTTTTTCCACTGTCGGTGGGAGCGTAAACTAGTTCAACTATTGTGGAAGACAGTGTGGCGATTCCTTAAGGATCTAGAACTAGAAATACCATTTGACCCAGGGATCCCATTACTGGATATGTACCCAAAGGATTATAAATCATGCTGATATAAAGACACATGCACACGTATGTTTACTGCAGCACCATTCACAATAGCAGAGACTTGGAACCAACCCAAATGTCTATCAAGGATAGACTGAATTAAGAAACTGTGGCACATATTCACCATGCAATACTATGCAGCCATAAAAAATGGATGAGAACATGGCCTCTGAAGGGACATGGATGAAGGTGGAAACCATCATTCTGAGCAAACTATGGCAAGGACAGAAAACCAAACTCTGCATGTTCTTACTCATAGGTGGAAATTGAATAGTGAGAACACTTGGACACAGGGCGGGGAACATCACACACCAGGGCCTGTTGTGTGGTAGGGGGGTGGCGGAAGGATAGCACTAGGAGAAATATCTAATGTAAATGACGAGTTAATGGGTGCAGCAAATCAACATGGCACATGTATACATATGTAATAAACCTGCATGTTGTGCACATGTACCCTAGAACTTAAAATATTTAAAAAAAGAAATGAATAAAATAATTCAATAACGGAAAAAAATGCTTGCTTACCATTCCCCACACCCCAGATGGTGGCAGCTGTGAGAATGGCAGCCTGTACTCTTAGTGCAAGTTCCCAGTGCCACAGGAAGCAATATGGACCTTATCCTCAAAGAATTGTAGTTGTGAGTCTCAACCTGTCTGGCAGCTTCCTTAAGGACTAGCACAAAAGTTTGCCTTTGTTTTGCCTTACTCAGAGCTTTCCCAGGGCTGGAGTGGCTTCTCATGTGACTTTTGCTGAAATCATTTAAAGCATAGATATTGTCTTCCATAGCCTGGGTCAAGGGACAGCAGTGAACAGACAAACCAAAAAGATAAAGAAAGTGGAGATTGAAAAAGGAGATACAGGCAGAAATAAGGGCTTTTGAAAGATGATTCATATAATGTGGAATTGAGGAAGTCACAGGTATACCAATGCTGAACACGTGCTCAGGAAACGCCTGAGAAGACCCTAATATTTCAGCTATGACTGGCTTTCAGTCTCCACATGAACAGGAAGTTAAAGATAAGACAGGATTTTAAACACTCTAGCTAAAATCTGCAAAAACTAGAATAGTACTTTTTTCTTTTTCATTTTTTTCTTTATTTTGATTAATTAATTAATTAATTTGAGACAGGGCCTCACCTTGTCACCCAGGTTGGAGTGCAGTGGCACAATCACAGCATACTGCAGCCTCAACCTCCTAAGCTCAAGCAATCCTCCCACCTCAGCCTCCCAAGTAGCTGGGACCACAGGCACACACCATCACAGCCAGCTAATTTTTGTATATTTTGTAGAGATGGGATTTCATTACATTGCCAGGTTGCTCTTGAACTCCTGGCTCCTGGGCTCAATCAATCTGCCCATCTTGGCCTTCCAAAGTGCTAGGAGTACAGGTGTGAGCCACTGCACCTAGGCATTTTTTTTTTTTAATAGAGAGGGTCTCACTCTGTCACCCAGCTGGAGTGCAATAGAGAGATCACGACTTACTGCATCCTTGACCTGTGCTCAGGTGATCCTCCTGCCTCAGCCTTCTGAGTAGCTGGGACCACAGGCATGCACCACCATGCCTGGTTAATTTTTTTGTTATTTGTAGAGACAGGGTCTCACTATGTTGTCCAGGCTGGTCTGGAACTCCTGAGCTCAAGTGATCCTCCTGCCTCAGCCTCCCAAAGTGCTGGGATTACAAGCATGAGTCACCATGTCTGGCCCGTGGTTTTCTTTTTAAATTTTTCTTTTCTCTTCTCTTCTTTGCTTGCTTCCATCTTTCCTTCCTTTCCTTCTATTTTTTTTTTCCTCAGACATTTAAGATAACTCTGTCAAACACTAGCTAACCACTGTGGTAATAAGACACAGATGTCAGTGGCAACATATGAGAAAAAAATGCAGATTTTACATATAGTTTAGAAAAGTCATGAAATAAGCCAACAACAACAACTTATAACAAACAGCAACACCAAACCATGGAGAAGGAGGAGAATCTGATGTCCAGAGTTGCCACATTACAATGTTCCAAATGTCTAGTATTCAACAAAAAATTATGAGGCATGCAGGAAAACAAAAAAGTATGGTTGATTCACAGGAAAAAAAGGGAAATTAATAGAAACTGTCTATAAGGAAGCCCAGGCAATGGACTTACTAGACAAAGACTTTAAATGAAAATATGATCAAAGAGCTAAAGAAAACAAAGAACGAAAGAAAACCAGGAAATTGGTGTCTCAAAAAATAGGGAATATCAATAAAGAGGTAGAAATTACAGAAAGAAACCAAATGGAAATTCTGGAGCTGAAAAATACAGTAATGGAAATAAAAAAATCACTACGTGGGTTCCAACAGCAGATTTGAAATGACCAAAAAAAAAAAAAAAAGAATCAGTGAACATGAAGATAGGCCAATTGAGAGCATCTAGTCTGAAGAGCAGGATGAGAAAAGAATGAAAAAAAAAATTAACAGAGCCTAAAACCTGTGTCACACCATCAAGCATACTAACATACACCTAATAGGAGTTTTACTGGGAGAGAAGAGAAAGGACAGAAAGAATATATTAGAAATAGTGGCAAAATCTTCCCAAATTTAATGAAAGACATGAATTTACATATCCAGGAAATTCAACAAATTTAAAAGATTTACACCTAAATACATTGTAGTCATATTGCTGAAAGCAAAAACAAAGAGGAAATCTTGAAAGTAGCAAGAAATAAGCTACTCATCACATATAGGGGATCTTCTATGATATTAACAGCTGATTCCTCTCTGAATCCAAGGAGGCCAAAAGAAAGTAGGATTTAAAGTGCAGATCATGGCCAGTCACAGTGGCTCACACTTGTAATTCCAGCACTTTAGGAGGCCAAGGTGGGAGGATCGCTTGAGCCCAGGAGTTTGAGACCAGCCTGGGCAACATGGCAAAACCCTATCTCTACAAAAAATACAAAAATCAGCCAGACATGTTGGCATGTGCCTGTCGTCCCAGCTACTCAGGAGGCTGAAATGGGAGGATTGCCTGGGCCCAGAAGCTGCGATCATGCCACTGCACTCAGCCTGGGTGACAGAGTGAGATCTTGTCTCAAACATAAAAATACAAAATAAAAAGTGTGGATCATATATGTGATATGAGTCTTATATCCAGAGTTTATGAAGAACTCTCCCAACTTAATAATAAAGACAAAAAAAGTACAATTTTTAAATGGTCAAACCATCTGAATAGATATTTCTCCTCAGAAGATGTATGAATGACCAATAAGCACATGAAAAGATTCCTAACAAAATTATTCACCTAAGAAATGCAAATCAAATCTATAATAGAATGTGGTTCATACTCACTTCATACTCACTAAGATGACAATAATAAAACTGAAATAATAACAAATGTCAATGGGGAAGTGGAAAAATTGTTACCTTCAAACATTGCCAGTGGGTATGTAAATGGGGCAGCCATGCTGGAAAACAGTCTGTAAGTTTTTCAAAATGTTAAACATAAAATTGCCATGTGATACAGTAATTCCACTTCTGGGGATATACCCAAAAGAACTGAAAATGGTACTAAAATTAATGCTTGTGAAAAAATGTTCATAGTATCACTATTCACAATAAAATCCAAAGCAAGAAACAATTCAAATTTATAAAATAATGAATGAATTAACAAAATGTGATACATCATTAGAATGGAATATTATTGAGCTATAAAAAGGAATGAATTGAGCTGGGTGCAGTGGTTCATGCCTGTAATTCTAGTGCTTTGGGAGGTTGAGGTGTGAGGATTGCTTGAGACTAGGAGTTTGAGACCAGCCTGGGCAACATAGCAAGATCTTGTCTCTACAAAAAAATAAAAATAAAAAACCTTAGCCAGTCATGGTGGCACATGACTGTAGTCCTAGCTACTCAGGAAGCTAAGATAGGAGGATTGCTAGAGCCCAAGAGTTCAGGCTGCAGTGAGCTGCGATCACACCACTGTACCTCCAGTCTAGGCAATAGAGTGAGACTTTGTCTCTTATTTAAAAAAAAAAAAAAAAAAAGTAATGAAGTTGTCAGCAAATTGGCAGAATAGGAGGTAACTGGTTTCAGTATTTCCCCACCTCCACAGAAATTCCAACTAACAACTATCCACAGAAAAGAACACCTTTGTGAAAATCTCAAAACTTGTGAATGACACTGGCACCTCCTTGTGGACCACAGAACCAAGAAAAGCAAAAAACTTCACCTTGTAAGGCTGATACCAGCCAGTAGCCAATACTGACCCGCAAAACCAATCTAGTCACTCCCAAAAAGATGATCAGTAGTTCTACTAGGGCTTGAATTCCTAGACAGCCACCCTGCCCAGCCTCAGATCCCATCCCAAGGCTCCACTCAGGTGGACTGTAAACTATCAGAGTGCACTTCTGTGAAGCATAGCCACTGGCCACATCTAATACATCTAAATACATCTAATACATCTGGTCATGTCTAAATAAAGACTCTGACCAGTGTCTAAGCTCCACACGGTCAGGGCAACACCCAGCACCATACGCTTCTGCAGAGTATAACCACTGGCCCTGCGTGACCCAGAAGCCTGAATAGAGACTTGGCCTAGCCTCTAAGTTCACCCAGAGGTTCCACCTAGGCAAGGAGACACCTGCCATCATGCATTACTGCAGAGTATAGCCATTGGCCCTGCCCAGTTCAGGAGTCCAAAGAGAGACTCAGCCCAGCCTCTAAGCTCACCCCAAGGCTCTGCCCAGGCAGGGAGAGACCCACCACCATTTCTGCAGAGCATGGCCGCTGGCCCTGCTTGACGCTGGACTCTAAATAGAGATGTGGCCCAGCATCAGAGCACAGCTAGAGTGCCCCAGGGCAGGAAGGCAAGCAACAACTGCATGTGCCTGTGAAACATAGTCACTAGTCCTGCCCAACCAAGAAATCTTAACAGTAACTTGGCCCAGCCTCAGAGTTCAGCAAAAGGATATACCCAGGCAGAGAGACAAGCCTGAAGCATGCATTTCTACAGAGCATAATCTCTGGTCACACCCATCCTGAGAAACCAAGCAGTGACCACACCCAACTTGGAGCCCACTGTGCAGCCCTGCCCAACTTCAGAAGACAAACAGCAGTACTGTCAAGTAAGGAAATACTGACTGCAATCCTGCCTGATCAGAGGCAATTGCAGTGCCCTGGCACCAGCTCTACCTGACCTCAGAGAGCAACCAGTGGTCCCTTTATACAGCAGAGCCCAGCCAAGTGCACCACCTGATCTCAGAGTGCATGAAGTGACCCTACCTAACTAGAGAACCCACCAGAAAGCTATGCCTGCCCATGGTCGTTACCAGCTGGCCCATTAAGAATCCCATGTTAAAGCCCAGTGTGGTGGTTCACACCTGTAATCCCAGCACTTTGGGAGGCCAAGGCAGGCAGATCACAAGGTCAAGAGATCAAGACCATCCTGGTCAACATGGTGAAATGCCATCTCTACTAAAAATACAAAATTAGCTGGGCATGGTGGTGTGAGCCTGTAATCCCAGCTACTTGGGAGGCTGAATCAGGAGAATCACTTAAACCTGGGAGGTGGAAGTTTCAGTGAGCCGAGATTGCACCACAGCACTCCAGCCTGGTGGCAGAGTGAGACTCTGTCAGAAAGAAAAGAAAAGAAAGGAAAAGAAAAGAAAAGAAAAGAAAAGAAAAGAAAAGAAAAGAAAAGAAAAGAAAAGAAAAGAAAAGAAAAGAAAAGAAA
>NW_016827713.1:81882-90992 GCF_001698545.2 Rhinopithecus bieti
CCATTCTCTCCTGCCTCAGCCTCCTGAGTTGCTGGGACTACAGGTGTCCGCCACCTCGCCCGGCTAGTTTTTTGTATTTTTTAGTAGAGACGGGGTTTCACCATGTTAGCCAGGATGGTCTCGATCTCCTGACCTCGTGATTCGCCCGTCTCGGCCTCCCAAAGTGCTGGGATTACAGGCTTGAGCCACCGCGCCCGGCGATAAAGTTTTAAGACACAAAATCAGCATACAAAAATAAGTAGCATTTCCATATACCAATGAACAGCTATCCAAAAAAGAAATCAAGAAAACAATCCCATTTACAATAGCTACAAAGATAAAACACTTATGAATAAATTTAATTATAGAGATCTAAGACCTGTATGCTGAAAACTATGAAACATTAATGAAAACACTGAAGAAGATTTAAAAAATGGAAAGGTATCCTGTGTTCATGGAATGGAAGAATTGATTTTGTTAAAATGTCCATACTACCCAATATGATTTACAGATTCAATGCAGTCACTATCAAAATTCCAATGACATTTTACACAGAAACAGAAAAAAATTCTAAAGTTTGTATGAAACCACAAAAGACCCAGAATAACCAAAGCAATCTTGAGCAAAAAGAACAAAACTGGTGACATCTCACTACCTGACTTCAAAATACATTACAAAGCTATATTAATCAAAACAGCTTAGTACTGGTATAAAAACAGACACATCAACCAGTGGAACAGAATGGAGAGCCCAGAAATAAACCCATACATTTACAGTCTGATTTTTGACAAAGATGCCAAGAACACACAATGAGGAAAAAACAATTCTCTGTAATAAATGATGTTAGGAAAACTGGATATACACCATGCAGAAGAAAGAACTTGGGCACTTACATCATATACAAAAACAAACTCAAAATTGATTAAAGACTTAAATGTAAGCTCTGAAGCTGTAAAAGTCGTTTGAAGAAAACATAGGTGGAAAACTCCACAACATTGGTCTACACAATGATTTTTGGCTATGATCCCAAAAGCATAGGCCACAAAAACAAAAGTAGACAAATAGAATTGCATCAAATTAAAAAGCTTCCGTACCGCAAAGAAAATAACCAATCGAGTGAAGAGACAACCTATGGAATGGGAGAAAATATTTGCAAGTCATATAACTAATAAGGGATTAATATCCAAAATATATAAGGAACTCAAACAACTCAATAGCAATAAATCAAATAACCATATTTAAAAATGGGCAAAGGACCTAAATAGACATTTCTCAAAAGAAGACATACAAATGGCCAACAGGTATATTAAAAAATGTTCAACTTCACCCATCTTGCAAGGAAAATGCAAATTAAAATCACAATAAGGTATCACCTCACACTTGTTAAAATAGCTATCATCAAAAAGATAAAAGATAAGTGTTGATGAGGATATGGGGAAAAGGGAACCCTTGCATACTGTTGTTGGGAATGTAAATTAGTACATCCATTATGGAAAACAGTATGGAGGTTTTTCAGAAAATTAAAAATGAAACTACCAAACAATTCAGCAATATCTCTACTGGGTATATAGCCGAAGGAAATGAAATCAGTATGCGGACTCGATATCTGCACTCACATGTTTATTGCAACATTATTCACAATAGCCAAGAAATGGAATCAACCTACGTGCCCATCAATGGATGAATGGATAAAGAAAATGTGGTACATATATACACGCAATGGAACACTCTTCAGCCTTAAAAAAGAAGGAAATCCCATCATTGGCAACAACATGGATGGACCTGGAGGACATTATTATTATTATTATTATTATTATTATTATTATTATTAAGACGGACTCTCGCACTGTCACCCGGGCTGGAGTGGAATGGCGCGATATAGGCTCACTGCAACCTCGGCCTCCTGGGTTCAAGAGATACTCCTGCTTCAGCCTTCCGAGTAGCTGAGATTACAGGCGCCTGCTACCATGCCCAGCTAATTTTTTTGTATTTTTAGTAGAGACGGGGTTTCACCATGTTGGCCAGGCTGGTCTGGAACTCCTGACGTCATATTTCGCCCGCCTCAGCCTCCCAAAGTGCTGGCTGGAGGACATTATTTTAAGTGAAATCAGTCAAGCACAGAAAGACAAATACTGCATGAGCTCACTTATATGTGGAATCTAAAACTGTTGAACTCATAGAAGCAGAAAGTAGAATGGTGGATATTAGATGCTGGGGGTGGGAGGTTGGGCAGATGTTAGTCAAAAGTACAAAATTTATTTTAGATTGGAGAAGCAAGAGACCTATGGTACAACATGGTGACTATAATTAATAACAATATATTGAATTCTTGAAAATCACTGAGAGTAGATTTTAATTGTTCTTACTATAAAAAATGGTAAGTATATGAGATAATGCATATGTTAATTAACTCAATTTAGCTCTTCCACAATATATGCATATTTCAAAACATCATATTGCATACAATAAACATATACAATTTTTATGCATGATTCTACTTGTATAAGGTATCTAAAACAGTCAAACGCATAGAAGCAGAGAGTAGAATGGTGGTTACCAGAGGCTGAGAGAGTGGGAAATGGGGAGTGGGTGTTCAATGGGTATAAAATTCCAGTTATGCGAGATAATAATTTCTAGGGATCTGCTATATAACATTGTGCCTATAGTTTAAAAAACTGTATTATATACTTAAAAATTTAAGAGGTTATCACGGGGTTGTTGTAAAAACTAAAAAATTGTCAACCTAGAAGTTCTTAGCACAGCCAAGAAATTTTTATGTTACTTTTTTAAATTAAATGACGTTCATTTTTGTTATCAATGTAAAAAAATGTAGGCATTTAAATCATATGTGAGGTATATTTTTGATATCACAATCATATGATTTAATTAAGCATTACAGAATTTTAACAGAAGTTCTAATCCATGTTTCAAAGAGTTGAGTCTTTAAAATTGCATAACAATTTTATATCTTAAATTTATATTACTATATCCTCAATGGTCCTCATAATTCTCATTTAGACAGTGTGCTCCCAATACACTTTTAAAAAAATTATTATGGGTACATAATAGTTGTATATATTTNGTTTCAAAGAGTTGAGTCTTTAAAATTGCATAACAATTTTATATCTTAAATTTATATTACTATATCCTCAATGGTCCTCATAATTCTCATTTAGACAGTGTGCTCCCAATACACTTTTAAAAAAATTATTATGGGTACATAATAGTTGTATATATTTATGGAGTACATGTGATGTTTTGATACAAGCATGCAATGTGTAATGATCAAATCAGGGTAATTGGTGTATCCATCACCTTAAGAATTTATCATTTCTTTTTAGTAGGAACATTCCAATTCCACCCTGTTGGTTATTTTTAAATACACAATATATTATTGTTAACTATAGTCACTCTATTTTGCCACACTAAAAAATTTTTTTCAAGGTTGATAAGCACAGTTTTAGATTTTACAACTAGATGTCTTGGCGCTGTGAGATAGTCTTAAAAGATACAGAAAAATACTTGAAATGTAAGCCAACAATATAGACTGTAGTACCATTTCTGGATTAGATGCTAACAGATGGTGTCAATAATTCTGGAGCCTGAAAAAATGTATACTGATTTGGCTAAATTCATTTTGTTTATAAGTAAGTTGCCTTCCAACCAATTCACAAAAACCTTAGATTTTGTTTGTGGGGCTTTTCTTCTAACATGAATTATCTTCTTACCAAAAATTTTGTCTTTAACATGCTGCCCAGGAAGAGGTTAAACAATGGACGCATACATAGTACATGGCAAAATTACTCTACATTTTATGAACTAAATTGTTGTCTTCTATAAGTCTATTTTTGAATAGCTACAGAGAATATTATTGTCAGTCAGTGAGTAACAAAATCATAGCTGATAAAACCAAGTCAAAGCACACCAGATCATTTTGTTCTCTCATCTTTGAGGTTTGTGCCATAAAATATATAATACCATCTGATATATTGCACTTGTGTAGCATCTCACTGATTATAAAAATGTTCACATCTCTTTTCATCTGATCCTCACAACAATCCTGTGAATACACAAAATTATCCAGACCTTACAGATGAGGAAACTAATATTTAAAGAACTTAAGTGATTTGCCCATTTGCCTCACAATAAGAAAAGGCAGTTCCAGAATTCAAACACAAGTCTGCTGATTCTGGTCCCTTTACTGCACCAGAGCTGCCATGCTTTACCTTGTGAAGGATACATTAGGCCTCATAGCAACAACCTATTGCTCCATCAGTAACTAAATCATCCTGATTAAAAGTCCAAAATAGATGTTTCTTATGCTGAACTCCACTCCAATGGAAAGAGTTATAGCAAGTGCTACAATTTTAAAATATTTTGACATTTTAGTTATGATTTCCCAGAATGTGTACCAATATGTGTCATGAGAACAGATAAGCTATATCATTGATCTGGGTAACTGAATTGAGCACTAACCCCTGTGTATTTTCTTATTTGCAGAAGAAACAATGTATAATAAATATGTTACTTGTGTCACCCCATAATAATAATTACATGCAATAATAATAATACTACCTGTCAGATACTGAGCATCTATAATAAGCCAGATTCTGTTGGGCACTCTATGTACATTTCCTCACAGAATCATCTGTGAAGCATGTGTGTGTATCATTTTACAGATGAAGTATCCAGTGGCCAGAGAGATGTAATAATTAGATTGAGACCATATAGCTAATAAGTAGGAAAGCTGGGATTTAAACGGAGACTGATTCCAAAATAAATTCTGTTCCCCAATATGCTCCTAACACAAGAGTATGAAACCATGTATGGTTTCAAAATGAAAGGACGTTTTAATTTAAAAAATGAATGAATGAATAAATAAATAAATAAATAATAAAAGCAGGAGCACTTAGTCAAATTATGGGTTATTTTTAAAACAACCTTTAAGGGATCATTTCCTAATCAGTAATTTTATAGAATTTTCTCTCTCTCCCTCACCCTCGTCTCTCTCTGTATGTATACTTTCTGGTATAATAGAATCTGTCTCTGTCTATGCATCTATGTAGAGACATATACATCTACATACATATATATATTTAATACTTTCTAGTTCACATTCATTTTTTTCCCTTAATTTCAGAGAAATTATAAGTGCATAGTGGTACTTTCAATTCCATTACAACCCTACAAGGTACTTCCTGCCTTCGCCCATTGTATGATTTTGTCTCCCTTCTTAAAATGAGAAGCCTAGTTCTCAACAATATTAACTCATTTAATCCAATACACGTAGAATAGTGTATATCTGCCTGTATGTTTGTAACCATTAATCAACTTATCTTTATCCCCTCCCACCCACACACTCTTCCCAGCCTCCCGTAACTATCATTCTATTCTCTACCTCAATGAGATCAATTTTTATAGCTCCCACATGTGCATGAGAATGTGCAACATTTGTCTTTCTGTGCCTGGCTTATTTCACTCAACGTAATGTCCTCCAGTTCCAACCATGTTGTTGCAAATGACACAATTTCATTCTTTTTATGGCTGGATATAATAGTATTCCATTGTGTATATATAACACATTTTCTTTATCCATTCATCCATTGATGGACACTTAGGTTGGTTCCATACCTTTGCTATTGTGAATAATACTGCAATAAACAATTGCGTGCAGGTATCCCTTTGCTATACTGATTTCTGTTCTTTTGGATAGACACCAGTAGTGGGATTGCCAGATCATATGGTAGTTCCTTTTTTAGTTTTTTTGAGAAATCTCCATACTGTTTTCCATAGTGATTGAACTAATTTACATTCCCACCAACAGTGTACAAGAGTTCCCTTTTCTCCACATCCTTGCCAGCATCTGTTATTTTTTGTCTTTATAATAATAGCCATTCTAACTGGAGAAAGATAATAGTTCATTGTGGTTTTTGATTTGCATTTCCCTGATGATTAGTGATGAACATTTTTTAATATGCCTGTTGGCCAGTTGTATGTATTCTTTCCTCCTTCTCCTTCTCCTTCTCCTTTTCCTTCTCCTTTTCCTGCTCCTCCTCCTCCTCCTCCCCCTCCCCCTCCTTCTTCTTGTTCTTTTCGACAGGGTCTTGCTGTGTCACCAAGGCTGGAGAGCAGTTGCATGATCATAGCTCGCTGCAGCCTCAAACTCCAGGCCTCAAACAATCCTCTACCTCCCAAAGTGTTGGGATTACAGATGTGAGCCACTCTGCCTGACCTGTATGTCTCCTTTATAGAACTATCCATTCATGTTCTTTGCCCACTTTTCAGTAGGATTTTTTGTTTTTTTATTGTTCACTTGTTTGATTTCCTTGTTCTGGATATTATTCCCTTGTCAGATTAATAGTTTGCAAATATTTTCACCCACTCAACAGGTTATCTCTTCACTCTATTGTTTCTTTTGCTATGCAGAAGTTATCAGTTTAATATACTCCCATCTGTCCCTTTTTAAAAATTGTCTGTGCTTTTAAGGCCCTAGCCATAAAATCTTTGCCTAGACCAATATCCTGAAGTATTTTCCATACGTTTTCTCCTAGTGGTTTCACAGTTCGGGGTCTTATGTTTAAGTCTTTAAAACATCTTGATTTGATTTTTGTATATGGTGAGAGATAGGAGTCCAGTTTCATTCTTCTGAATGTGGATATCCAATTTTCCCAGCATCACTTATTGAAGAGGGTTGTCCTTTCCCCAGTGTATGTTCTTGATGCCCCTGTCAAAAATTAGTTGGCTGTAAATATGTGGATTTACTTATGGGTTCTCTATTCTGTTCCATTGGTCTATGTGTCTATTTTTATACTAATACCGTGTTGTCTTGATTACCATAGTCTTGTAATATATTTTGAAGTCAGGTAGTGTGATGCATCCACCTTTGTTTTTTGTGAGTTTTTTGTGTTTTGGGGTTTTGTTTGTTTGTTTGTTTTGCTTTTGCTTAGGATTGCTTTGGCTATTTGGGCTCTTTTTTGATTCCATGTGAATTTTAGGATTTTTTTTTTTCTATTTTCATGAAAAATGACATTGGTATGTTGGTAAGAATTACAATGAATCTGTAGATTGCTTTGGGCACTATGGTCATTTTAACAATACTAATTCTTATGATCCACGAGCATGGGATGTCTTCTCATTTGATTATGTCATCTTCAATTTCTTTCATCAGTGTCTTGTAGTTTTCCTTGTAGGAATCTTTTATCTCTTTGGTTAAATTTTTTCCTAGGTATTTTATTTTTTGTAGCTATTGTAAATGGGATTGCCTTCTTTATTTCTTTGTTGTCTATTTCATTACTAGTGTATAGAAATACTACTGATTATTGTATGTTGATTTTGTATCCTGCAGTTTTACTGAATCTCTTGATCAGTTCTAAGAGTTTTTGGTGGAGTCTTTTGGTTTTCTAGATATAAGATCAGGTCATCTGCAAAGTGGAACAATCTGACTTCCTCTTTCCCAATTTGGATGCCTTTTTCTTGCCTGATTGCTCTGGCTAAGACTTCCAGTACAATGTTGAATAGGAATGGTGAAAGTGGGCACCCTTGTCTTGTTCCAGTTCTTAGAGAAAAGGTTTCCACCTTTTCTCAAATAAATATGATGATATTAGCTATAGATATGTCATATATGGCCTTAATTATTTTGAGGTATGATATTTGTATGCCTAGTTTGTCCAGAGTTTTTTTCTTTAATCATGAAGGGGTGTTGAATTTTCTCAAATGCTTTTTGTTTGTTTATTGAGATTATCATATGGCTTTTTTCCTTCATTCTGTTGATGTGATGTATCATGTTTTTTGATTTGTATATATTGAAGCATCCTTGCATCCCTGGTAAAAATCTTACTTGATCAATCCCATTCCTGGGTATATACCCAAATGATTATAAATCATTCTACTATAAAGACATATGCACATGTGTGTTTACTGCAGCACAATTCACAATAGTAAAGACTTGGAACCAACCCAAATGCCCATCAATGATAGACTGAATAAAGAAAATGTGGCACATATACACCATGGAATACTATGCAGCCATAAAAAAGGATGAGTTCATGGCCTGTAAAGGGACATGGCTGAAGCTAGAAACCATCATTCTCAACAAACTAACACAGGAACAAAAAACCAAACACCACATCTTCTCACTCATAAGTAGAAGTTGAACAATGAGAACACGTGGACACAGGGAGGGGAACATCACACCAGAGCCTGTCTGGGGGTTGGGGGTAGGGGAGGGATAGCATTAGGAGAAATACCTAATGTAGATGACAGGTTGATGGGTGCAGCAAACTACCATGGCACGTGTATACCCATATAACAAGCCTGCACGTTCTGCACATGTATCTCAGAACTTAAAGTATAATTTTTTTAAATAAAAAATCTTACTTGATTAAGGTGTATTATCTTTTTCATATGCTGTTGGATTTGGTTTGTTAGTATTTTGTTGAGGATTTTGCATCTATGTTCATCAGGGACATTGTCTGTAGTTTTATGTTGTACCCTTGTCTGGTTTTGTTACAAGGGCTATGTTGGCCTCATAGAATTAGTTAGGGAGAATTCTCTTCTCTTCAATTTTTTTGAATAGTTTGAGAAGGATTGGTATTAGTTCTTTATACAAGTCCAGCAGTGAATCCATTTGGTCCTTGGCTTTTTATTGTTAGGAGACTTTTTATTATGGATTCAACCTCAGTACTCATTATTGGTCTGTTCAGGTTTTCTGTTTCTTCCTGATTCAATCTTGGTAGTTTGTATGTTTCTAGTAATTCATCCACTTCCTCTAGATTTTCCATTTTGTTAGCATATAGTTGTTTACAATAGTCTCTGATGATTGTTTGTGTTTTTTGTGGTATCAGTTGTAATATCCCTTTTCTTATTTCTGATTTTGTTTATTTGGGTCTTCTCTCTTGTTTTCCTGGTTAATTTAGCTAGTAGTTTATCAATTTTATCTTTTTGAAGAACAAACTTTCATTTAATTGATCCTTTGTATTTTTTTTAAGTCTCTATTTCATTTAGTTCTGTTCTTATCTTTATTATTTCTTTTCTTTTGCTACCTTTGGGCTTGGTGTGTTCTTGCTTTTCTAATTCCTTGAGGTGCATTGTTAGATTGCTTATTTCAAATCTTTTTTTTTTAATTATACTTT
>NW_016827714.1:0-1111 GCF_001698545.2 Rhinopithecus bieti
TGTAATGAAATACATTGTTAAGGACTTTATTTCAGTAGACATTTCCTAGTTGGTTACCCAAAGAATTAAAAAATAGTAAATAATTTGATACACAGAAATATATAAAAAAATGTAAAACACCTGTGTACCTGCCATAAAGCTTAACAAATTAAACATTATGAAATCAGTTAGTCTGCTGATCTACCTCTCCCTAAATACATATTCCTCTCTACTCACCAAAAGTAACCACTATACTGAATTTAGTCTTTACTATTCCCTTGCACCTTTTTATACTTTTACTAGAATAAGCATATTTCCTTTATAATGGCTGCATAGCTCTTCAATCTATGAACACACTATGTTTTATTTACCCAATGCCTTTTGAAGGGCTCTTAGATAATTTCCAGTTTTTTTTGGCATTATAGAAAACTCCGTAGTGGGTATGCATTTTTGTGCATTTATAAAGAGCTGTTTTGTGTTCTTCATCTTGGCCTAACCAGACCTGAATACAAAGTAGGGGTCCAGAAAGGGGAGACTTCAGACATATTTGTCTTTTGCACTATTTGCAAACAGGCCATTGCTTCCAAAGATAAATTTATAAGCCAAGGGCAAAGGGGTCCATGATTTCTGATCCAAGTGCACTATAATTTGGACTCATTTACTTCATCGTTTACTTGAGCTCTTTGATTGCTGATACAGGTTAAAAGGTTTATTCCTTTAGGTAATGATGCATTTCTAGGAGAATAAATAGCAGTGCTTGAAGCAGGCCCTTTAAATGCATGTGGTGTACATGTGGCAGATATTAATGAATGCATTAAATGACAAGTCAGTTAGTGGCAGAAATGATTGGACTCTTTTTGATGACTGAATTCTCAAAGAGATTAGATGGGGGAAAAGAAAGGACTCACAAGTAAGAGAAATTAAGCTGAAATGTTTATCTTTCCAACTGGTATTTAAGTGTCAGTATAACATTCAGACCATAACGAAGAAAAAAACTAGCATTTCCTCTTTTTTTCTTTCTTTCCTTTTTTGCATTCTGCCTTTGGCTGAAATAAAGAAGGTAATAAAAGGGACTGAATCTTAGCTCTATCATCTGGGAGAAAATAAACAATTTATGGGCAGGATGTGTAAT
>NW_016827715.1:0-1284 GCF_001698545.2 Rhinopithecus bieti
ATATAGAGAGAGAGAGAGAGAGAGAGAGAGAGAGACAGAGAGAGCGCGCAAGTAAACAAAAAACTAGGGGAACTACTTTTAACATAAAGAGACAATGGGTTGATATTCTCAAAAGTGTATACTACATAATTAATGAGATTAGTCTCGAAAAATAAAGGACAAAATCAGACAATTCTCAAAAAATAACTGCAAAAGTTAAATAAGACATGAAAGTGACAATATACCATTTTGTTGCTTAGCAAATCGTAAAGAAGAAAAAAGTTGTAATAAGCAATATTGTGTGTGAACAGTGAGAGGATCACACTCAGAAAGGGCCTAGTGGGAATGTTGAGTGGGCCACTGTTTTGGAAAGCCAATTTGGCAAAACGTATTATAAGCCTTAAAAGCATGCATTCCCTTTGATCTAGTAACTTCATATTACAATAATTTAATCTAATAAAAGTTATTATAAATTCAAATCAGGATATATGAACAACGATGAGGTGCTGTTATTTTAGTGAGAAAGTGGAAAGAAACTTAATGCCCAACAATAAGGTAATGTTTAGTTTTTTTTTTTTTTGAGATGGAGTTTTGCACTGTCACCAGGCTGAAGTGCAGTGGTGTGATATCATCTCACTACAACCTCTGCCTCCCAGGTTCAAGCAATTCTCCTGCTTCAGCCTCCCGAGTAGCTGGGACTACAGGCGCCCGCCACTGTGCCCAGCTAATTTTTGTATTTTTAGTAGAGACGGGGTTTCATGTGTTGGCCAGGATGGTCTCGATATCTTGACCTCGTGATTCGCCCGCCTCGGCCTCCCAACGTGCTGGGATTACAGGTGTGAGCCACGGTGCCTGGCTGAATGTTTAAATTTTACTATGTCTATTGGATGGAATATTATGGAGCCATTAAAAGTGCCATGTTCCAGGATTATTTATTGAAAGCACTTATAAGTAAAAAAAAAAAAAAAAGGTACATATATAGTGTAATCCAATTTCACTAAAAATATATCTTTACATGGGTAGAAAAACACCCGAAAGGAAATGGTGCAAACTTAAAAAAAAAGCATGGTGTGACTATGAGAAGTCTATTTCTGCTTTATATCCTTCTGCATTTTATATAATGACGAGATATTATTAGTTTTCTTCTGTTTTTAAAAGTTTCTGTATTGTAAAATATGACATAGATATTGAAAATGCATTAAAAGTACAGTTTAATGCATTATTAGAAGTTCTATTTCTTGACCACCACCTGTGTGAATGGTGAGGACTACTGTTCCAATAGTAGTAAAGTTTAGTAAGTAGTAA
>NW_016827716.1:0-1116 GCF_001698545.2 Rhinopithecus bieti
CTCTTTGCCCCCCCTCAATACTCAACAAAATTTGTCCAATTATCAAATTCATATCTTAGGGAGTACAACAACTGAGAAAGGAAGGAAATAGGGTTTAGAGTTAGTTTCATCAAAATATTTTTCCCCAGGAGATATCAAAAGTTTCAAAGTGACTGTGGAAATTATCTTGTTTAATCACGGTTACTATTACAACTTGATCAATTCAGTCAATGTCATTAGAATGCATGTTTTGCTGTCTTCACACTGCTCTTAAACTCTAAATAGACTGCACACAAACATTTTTTGCTCTGCTGTAGCCCCAACCTAGAACAAAGTTATTGCTTACCTTTCATTAAACATTGTACAGTTACTTGCTTGAGCAATGATGGAGAACCAGACTCCAAATTATCCAGAAGATTCTGAAATAGTTTCTAATTGCCATGCCAATGCATTTGCTCTCTTCAACACATGTGAGTAAGGTTATATACAAAATATAAAAGTAAATGGATTCAATTACATCTCTATATTTTCAGCAATGTCTTCCACATTCTAGTTTCTCTGAACAAGATTGTCAGGGTATGTTCTACGTAACAGTGCCTGGCCAATGGGGCAGAAGCAAGAGCTGTAATGCAGCCTCTGCCTTCCTTGCCAATTGTGTTCCCTGAGCGATGTGGTTACATCTACCAGAAGAGACCTTTCCTTCTCATTGATATACCCAGAACAGGTATCCTTTTGCAATTCTTCAAGGACAGGTCATTTTTTGTTCCTTAATTTGTATATAGGCCCCAAATGCAGCTGCTGAGACTCTGCAAAAACTATCAATTAAAAAACAAAAGAGTTAATTTCTTTTTTATGAGCACCAGCTAGTCTAGTGCCTGTAATAAATAACAGTTTAAAAAGTGAATAGATGATAAAATGAATGAATTAATAAATAAAACTTCACCCTTAATGTCATAAGAATGAATGAAGGATTGAATAGAAATATTACCCTCTAAACTTGGCTTTTATCCTAGCTCTGAACGTCTTTGGCAAAATTATTTCTAACAGGACATCTATTATTACTCTTATTTCATTGACATATTTTGTCTTGTTTTATAGTTTTCTACCTAATTATCTACAATCATTGCATAAGCTATT
>NW_016827717.1:0-1757 GCF_001698545.2 Rhinopithecus bieti
TTATGTGTGGTGCAAGACAATTCTTCTTCCAATGTGGCCCAGGGAAGCCAAAGATTGGACACCTCTAATCTAAATGTTGAAATCCTAGGCTGCAAGGTGATGGTATTTTGGGAAGTGGGTCCTTGTGATTAGGTCATGAGGGTGGGGTTTTTATAAATAAAATTAGTGCTCTTATAAAAGAAGCCCCAGAGAGATCCCTCCCCAAATCTGCAATGTGAGGTTACAGCAAAGATCACAGTCTAGAAAGTGTACCCTTACCATTCACTGAATCTTTGTGTTCTTTGATCTTAGACTTCCAGCCTCCAGAAAGAAGCATGAGAAATAAATTTCTGTTGCTTCTAAGCCACTCAGTTTCTGGTAATTGTGTTATAGCTACCCAAACAGAGTAAGGCATTGAATACTTGATTACTAATGCAAATAATTTTTACAGCACATTTCTTGATTTTGTTTGGCCTAAATAGTTCTGAGTTAAGTCTGGATAAAGATATAAAGGGCATGTTGTCACTATAGTTCAGATTTCTTAGTGTTAGTGATTGTTTTTGTTTTGTGTCATTTTCTGCCCTAGAGTTCATAAAACTGGAAAGGAAAAGTAAGAATTAAAATTCAAGTTACTCAATAAGATACAATAACCCAAATCAAAAGAGCAAAATTAAAATAAAATAAGATAAATTAATATATAGAATCAAAAGTCAAATGGACAATGGAAAAATGAGAGAAAACATTCTAGAGATTCACATAAAAAGACTAGAAGGACTAGAAGTCTATGTTGACCACAGTATCCATATGCACCAAAATTATGACATGACTGCCAAAAACCCTAAAGAAATCTTAGGTTTATTTGCTCAAAACTATTTGTCGCACACGTGCCATGCATCAGGAACTATATTCTCGGTTCAAGCAATAAGAAAGTACATCATCAGTAAAGAATTTTAAAATAGTAATTATGCTGACTTTAGTCATTCTTCTTTTTTTTTTATTAACATGAGTTGACAACTCTAAACATGTCAAAGAAATAATTCCTCTTCCTGCCCAAGAGGATCACTCCACAATCTCCCTCCCACTTCCAACCCTGAGTACATGTCTGGACTCCAGAACTGTATGACTAAAAAGTTCATGTTCTTCTCATTAGAGTGGTGTCTTTCAAACTTTTTTGACCACAGCATTCAGTAAGAAATATATTTGACAACGGGTTTGGGCACCCAAGATGGCCGAATAGGAACAGCTCCAGCCTCCAGCTTCCAGCACGAGTGACACAGAAGAGGGGTGATTTCTGCATTTTCAACTGAGGTACCAGGTTAATCTCACTGGGGCATGCTGGATAGTTGGAGCTGGTCCACGGGTGCAGCCCGACCAGTGAGAGCTGAAGCAGGGTGAGGCATCACTTCACCTGGGAAGTGCAAGGGGGAAGGGAATTCCTTTTCCTAGCCAAGGGAAACTGAGACACACAACACCTGGAAAATCGGGTAAGTCCCACCCTAATACTGCGCTTTACCAAGGGTCTTAGCAAATGGCACACCAGGAGATTATATGCCACACCTGGCCCGGAGGGTTCCACGCCCACGGAGCCTCCCTCATTGCTAGCACAGCAGTCTGAGTTCTAACTGCAAGGCAGCAGTGAGACTGGGGGAAGGGTGCCCGCCATTGCTGAGGCTTAAGTGGGTAAACAAAGCCACTGGGAAGCTCGAATTGGGTGGAACCCAGAGCAGCTCAAGGAGGCCAGCCTGCCTCTGTTGACTCCTCCTCTGGGGACAGGGCAT
>NW_016827718.1:0-1114 GCF_001698545.2 Rhinopithecus bieti
ACTGCTCTGATTTCTATTATCATGGATTTGTTTGACCTGGTTTAGAACTTCTTGTAAATAGAATCACACAGTATGTATTCTTTCTTTTGTATCTGACTTTTTGCTCAGCATGTTTTTCAAGATTTATCCATATTATTGGATAAAAGGTGTTCTCTCCTTTTTAGAGCTAAGTAGTATTTCAGTGAATGAATATATCACAATTTGTTTATTTTTTCACCTATTGATAGGCATTTGGGCTCTTTTCTTTTTTGGCTTATAAATAAGGCTGACATAAACGTTCTTGTACTTTTTTTTTATGAATATGTGTATTCATTTATTTTCAGCATGTATCTATGAAGGGAATTGCTGTGTCGTATGGTAGCGATAGGTTTAATTTTTTAAGTAACTGCTAGTTTTCCAAAGTTGTAATAGCATTTTACACTCCTACCAGCAATGTATAAGAGTTTCAGTTGATAAGCTTCTTTAAATTTAAAATATTTAATTTTGAAATATTTCCATCATAAAAAGAAAGGATAATATTAATAACTGGTAGCCATGTATCTATCACTCAGATTTAACTGGTTAATGATTTCCTGTATTTGTGTCAGGTCTTAATAGGTGAAATATTACAGATATACTCGAAGGCCGTCTCCCCCATCTTCATCCTTTTCCTCCTCCCTGGAAGTTACCATCATCCTGAAGTTTCTGTGTATCCTTACCATGTCTATTTTATTTTATTTTATTTGAGATGGGAATCTTGCTCTGTTGCCCAGGCTGGAGTGCAGTGGCACAATTAGAGCTCACTGCAGCCTCAACCTACTGGGCTCAAGTGATCCTGCTGCCTCAGCCTCTCAAGTAGCTAGGACTACAGATTTGCACCAATGTACCTGGCTAATTTTTTTACCACTTAAAAATTTTTTTTGTAGCGATCGGGGTCTCCTATGTTGCTCAGGCTGGTCTTGAACTCCTACCCTCAAGTGGTTCTCCTGCCTCAGCCTCCCAAAGTGCTGGGATTACAGTTGTGAGCCACTGTGCCCACCTATTTTTAGATATATGACATAGTATATGAACCATTTTGAATATTTCAACAATTCTAACAAAGATGATGTATTTTCTGTGACACATCTGGGCATAG
>NW_016827719.1:0-310 GCF_001698545.2 Rhinopithecus bieti
GAAAAAAAGAAAGAAAGAAAGAAAGAAAGAAAGAAAAGGAGGAAAAGGAGGAGGAGGAGGAGGAGGGAGGGAGGGGAAGGAAGAGGAGGGAAGGGGAGGAGAGGAGAGGGAATGTCTGCTTAGTACAATAAGCCAGGATAGGCAAAGTCTTTTTGGACACCAGGTCCTCAATGGTGGGAAAGGATTAGGAAAAACATTTACAAGACTGAGAACAGAGGGCCTTTGGATGGAGTGGTTCAGAGGGAATTGTTTCCTTTGAGTGAAGGAAAATAGCCTCAGCAGGAGGCTTTAATTTTTTTAGTTAATTAAA
>NW_016827720.1:0-1287 GCF_001698545.2 Rhinopithecus bieti
GTAAAGTTGCATTATTGTAAATTATGTCTTTAGTCATAGATAAAAGCACAATATATTATGTAGGCAATGATTTAACTATTGTATAGTTCAATAATTTAAAAGAGTAAAATTTTACACTGTGAGTTCTAGAAAATACATGTTTATACAGACAGCGACAGTTTACCTTTCGCTAGCCCTATTAAACGTCAGTTATTCAATTCTCATACTCATCATGTTTTCTGTTCTCCGTGTTTTGTACAACTTACCTCACTCCCATCTTCCCAAAGCATTATCTGGGCAGCTTTGAATGGAAAACAGTCATGAATGAGCAATCAATGGCTATTCACTACAAAATGGTGGAGAGGTGACTAAGAGTTTATTTTAGACAAATTTTATGTCATATATTTAGTTAGTTTCTTCATATCACCTGGCAATGTCAGCTCCTCTCTGTTCTTTTTTTTCTTACATAGTGCCTTCCCGGTCATATCCTTTTCGTAAAACCATTTAAGATGAATAAGTAATGGCCTCATATCAAATAGTAGTGTCAAATTAGTAGATCAACAAAATATGAAATATTAAAATGTAAGGATTGTTGAAGTCTATATAGGAGGCTATAGATAGCCTGTTGCAAATATAAGGTTTTTTCTCTTGCAAAAATTATTTTTTAAAAAAAGGCATAGAGGAAGAAATCCTTATTTTTTTCTTTATGTTCTACCATAAATTGTAAAGTCTAGCTTTTTAAATGTTTAATATTTTTTGTCTTCATTACTCAAATGAGGTTAATCAAAAACCACCAATAATCCCCAGTTTAAGGGGATAGATGTCACTCTTGTGAGATTCACGGGGTACTCAGCAATCTGTCTCAGCATCATGCCATTATTTAGAGGAAGACCAAATAATTTGTCCATTAAAAAGCTGAAAATTGGCTGGGCACAGTGGCTCACACTTATAATCCCAGCACCTTGGGAGACTGAGGTAGGAAGATCTCACTTGAGACCAGGAGTTCAAGACCAGCCTGGGCAACATAGTGAGACCCCAATATCTCCAAAAAAAAAAAAATTAAATTAAAACTTAGCTCTACTCCTCAGGAGCCCAGGAGATTGAAGCTGCAGTGAGCTAGGATTGAGCCACTGTGCTCCAGCCTGGGCAACAGAACAAAACCCTCTGTCAGAGGGGGAAAAATAAAAGCTGCTTAAAGTTTTTGGGAAAGGAGAAAGTTAATAGATATAATTTAACTGATAATTTTTTAAATAATGAATTAAGCCATGTTGTCTCAAAATAGTTTTTTTCTTTTATCATATATTTTCT
>NW_016827721.1:0-1085 GCF_001698545.2 Rhinopithecus bieti
GAAAAGAAAAAAAGAAAGGGAAAAAAAAAAAAAAAAAAAAAAAAAAAAAAAAGAAAAGAAAAAAAAGAAAGGAAGAAAAGAAAGGAAAAGGAAAGAAAACAAAACAACAACAACCTTCAAAAGTGAAAATACTTTAGGAAAACTCTTGATTATATTCCTGTCATTCAGTTGAATTTCTGTTTAAAAGATGCAACATTAGAAGTCTATGATTTATTCAAATATATAAAAAAATTAGTCAAGTTCTATTCTATACATATGGCTAGACATTACCCGGCATAATTACCCCAAAGAAATTTTTAAAAATAGCCTGTCAATAGTGAGTGATCAAAAAACATCATTTCCAGGAAAGGTATATTAATCACATTATAAAGTATTTTTCACTGTCATCAAGATATTCTCAGGGAAGTTTTTAAAATATATTTTTTGATACATCGTTATTCTTGAATAAAAACAAAATAAAATCTGTATGGGATGAACTATCTACTATACTTGTTTTACTAGTAAGTATTCTGAATGAGAAAAAAGACCTTCATAATTATTTATAATTTATTGTGGTTTTTTGTTGTTGTTGTTTGTTTGTTTGTTTGTTTTGAGACGGAGTCTCGCTCTGTCGCCCAGGCTGGAGTGCAGTGGCGCGATCTCAGCTCACTGCAAGCTCCGCCTCCCGGGTTCACGCCATTCTCCTGCCTCAGCCTCCTGAGTAGCTGGGACTACAGGCGCCCGCCACCTCGCCCGGCTAGTTTTTTGTATTTTTTAGTAGAGACGGGGTTTCACCATGTTAGCCAGGATGGTCTCGATCTCCTGACTTCGTGATCTGCCCGTCTCGGCCTCCCAAAGTGCTAGGATTACAGGCTTGAGCCACCGCGCCCGGCCAATTTATTGTTAATTAATATAAAACAAAAGCTCACTTTGTTCCCTGTCCAGTGACTTCATTCCACGTTCATCCTATCTCACCATTGTCTAGTATTTAATCCTTCTGGCCACACATGGTGCTGAAAATTATTGCCTTTGCTTATTTCCAGGGACTATTCTCACCTAATTTCATTTGTCTCTCTGAAAATGATTTATATAGATAATTTTAAAAT
>NW_016827722.1:0-6866 GCF_001698545.2 Rhinopithecus bieti
AAGCTTTTGTCAGATGTATAGTTTGCAAAAATTTTCTTCCATTCTGTACCTCGTCTGTTTACTCTGTTGAGAGTTTATTTTTCTGTGCAGACACTCTTTAGCTATAGTAGACTCTTTCATTAGTTTTTGCTTTTGTTTTGCTTTTGACGGCTTTGCTATAAAATCTTTGCTTGTTTCTATGCCCAAAATAGTTTTGCCCAAGTTTTCTTCTGGGGTTTTCATAGTTTTGGATTTTACATTTAAACCTTTAATTTACCCTGAGCTGATTTTTTTATATGGTGTAAGGAAGGGGTCCAGCTTCAATCTCTTGCATATGGCTTCACAATTATCCCAGCACCCTTTACTGTATAGGGAGCCTTTTCTCCATTGCTTATTTTTCTCAGCTTTGTCAAAGATCAGATAGTTGTTTTATGTGTGGCCTTATTTCTGTGCTATTTTGTCCCATTGGTCAATGTGCCTGTTTTTGTACTAGTATCATTCTATTTTGGTTACTGCAGCTTTGTAGTATAGTTTGAAATCAAGTAATATGATGCCTCTAGCTTATTTATTTATTTATTTATTTATTTATTTATTTATTTATTTCTGCTTTGGGTTGCCTTGGCTATTTCAGCTCTTTTAAGGTTTTATATAAATTTTAAAATATTTTTTTTTCTAGTTCTGTGAAGAATGTCATTGGTAGTTTGATAAAAATAGCTCTGAATCTGTAAATTTCTTTTGGCCGTGTGGCCCTTTTAACGATATTGATTCTTCCTACCAATAAGCATGGAATGCTTTTCAATTTTTTTGTGACTTCTCTGATTTCCTTGAACCATGTTTATTAATTCTTATTGTGTAAATTTTTACCTCCCTGGTTAGTTGTATTCCTAGGTATTGTATTCTCTTTGTGGCAATTGTGAATAGTATTCCTTTCCTAATTTGACTATCAGCTTGACTGTTGCAGTATAGAAATGTTAGTGATTTATTTGGATTACAAAACTTTGATGTAGTTATCAACAAGAAGAGCTTTTGGACTGAGACTATGGGTTTTTTTAGATATAGTATTATGTCATCTGCAAAGAGGAATAGTTTGAATTTCCCTCTTCCTATTTGAATGCACATTATTTCTTTCTCTTTCCTGATTGCTCTGGCTAACACTTCCAATACTATGTTGAATAGGAGTGGTAAAAGAGCGCATCCCTTTCTTTTGCTGGTTTTTAAGTGGAATGCTTCCAGCCTTTCCCAATTCGGTATAATGTTGGCTGTGAGTTTGTAGGTGATTCTTACTATTTTATATTCTTATTTGTTGAGAGTTTTTAACATGAAGAGATGTTGAATTTTATCAAAAGCCTTTCCTGAATCTATTGGGATAATCATGTGTGTTTTGTCTTTAGTTCTGCTTATGTGATAAATTACATTTATTAATTTGTGTACGTTAAACTAGCCTTGCATCCTGGAGATGAAGTCTACTAGATCATGGCAGACTAGCTTTTTGTTGTGCTGCTGTATTCGGTTTGCAAGTATTTTGTTGTGGGTTTCTGCATCAATGCTCATCAAGAATATTGGCCTAATATATGCTTTGTGTGTGTGTGTGTGTGTGTGTGTGTGTGTGTATGACAGATTTTGGTAGCTGGATGATACTGGCCCCATAAAATGATTTGGGGAAAAATCCCTCCTCCTCAATTTTTTTTTTTCAAATAATTTCAGTAGAAATGGTACCAGTTGTTTGTACATCTGGTAGATTCAGCTGTCAATCATCTGTTCCTGGGCTTTTTTTAGTTGGTAGGGTATTTATTGGAATTCAATTCTGGAGCTTGTTACAGCTTCATTCAGGGAATCAATTTCTTCCTGGTTCAGTCTGGTGAAGGTGTATCCAGGTGTCCAGTAATTTACCCATCTCTTCTAGGCTTTCTAGTTTGTGTTCATAGAGTTGTTTATAGCAGTTTCTGATGGTTAATTTTGCTTCTCTGGGGTCAATGGTAACTTTCCAGTGTCATTTCTAAATTCTGTTTATTTGTACCCTTTTTTTTTTCTTTATCAGTCTAGCTAGAGGCATATTTATCATTTCTTTTTTATTTCAAAAAATTAGCTCCTGGATTCATTTTTCATGTCCTAATTTCCCACAGTTCAGTGGTGATTATTATTTCTCACCTTCTGCTAGCTTTGGAGTTGATTTGTTCTCGCTTTTCTATTTCTTTCAGTTATGTTAATTTGATATATATTTTAATATGGGCTCTTAATGCTATGAATATCTCTCTTAACGATGCCTTAGCTGTGTCTCTGTGATTCTGATATGTTGTATCTTTGTTCTGATTAGTTTCAAAGAACTTCTTAATTTTTCCTTAACTTCATTATTTACCCAAATGTCATTGAGGAACATGTTCTTTAATTTCCATATAATTGCATGGTTTTGAGTGATTTTCTTCATCCATACTTTTATTTCATTTTTTTTTTTATTGCCCTGTGGTCTGAGAGTGTGTTTTTTATAATTTTGGTTCTTTTGTATTACTTGATAATTGTTTTGTATACAATTATGTGGTCAATTTTAGAATACGTCTTGTGTGGCAATAAACATAATGTTTATTATTTTGTTTAATTTTGGAGGGGGTGGAGAATTCTGCAGAGGTCTATCAGATCCATTTTGTCCAACGTTGAGTTCAAGTCCTGCATATCTTTGTTTATTTTCTCCCTCAGTGATCTGTCTAATGCTGTCAGTGGAGTGTTGAAATCTCCCACTATTACTGCGTGGGAGTCTACATCTCTGTGTACGTCTCTAAGAACTTTCTTTATGAATCCAGGTGCTCCTGTTTTGGGTGCATATATATTTAGGATAGTTGATTCCTCTTGTTGAATTGATCCCTTTATCATTATGTAATGCCTTTCTTTTTCTTTTTAAGTCTTTGTTGGTTTGAAATTTGTTTTTTAATGAACTTAGGATTGCAACCCCTACGTTTTTCTGTTTTCTGTTTGCTTGGTAGATTTTCCTCCATCCTATATTTTGAGTCTGTTGGTGTCCTTACTAGTGAGATGGGTCTTTTGAAGACAGAATACCAATGGGTCTTGCATTTTTATTCAGTTTGCCCCTTGCCTTTTATGTAAGACATTCAGCCTGTTTACATTCAATGTTCGTATTGATATGTGTAGATTTGATTCTGTCATTGTGCTGTTTGGTGATTATCATGCTGGCTTGTTTGTGTAGTTACTTTATGGTGTCACTGGTCTGTGCGTTTATGTGTGTTTTTGTATTAGTTGGTAGCAGGGTTTCCTTTCTATATTTAATGATCTTTTCAAGGACTCTTGTAAGGCAGGTCTGATGAAAGCAATCTCCCTCAATATTTGCTTATCTAAAATGGTTCTTATTTCTCTTTTGCTTAGGAAGCTTAGTTTGGTTAGGTATGAAATTCTTGGTTAAAGATTTTTTTCTTTAACCATGTTTAATATAGGGCCCTAATCTCTAATGACTTGTAGCTTTTTAGTTGAGAAGTCAGCTGTTAGTCTAATGGGGTTCCCTTTATAGGTTACCTGCTCTTTCTCTCTTGCTGTCATTAACAGTCTTTCTTTCATTTCGACCTTAGACAATGTTATGATTGCATGGCTTGGGGATAATCTTTTTGTGTAGAATCTTGCAGGGGTACTCTGTACTTTCTGAATTTAACTGCTGGCCTCTCTACAAAGTTGGACAGTTTGTGAGAATGATATCCTAAAGTGTGTTTTCCAAGTTGTTTGCTTCCTTCCTCTCACTTCCAGGGATGCCAATGATTCATTTATTTGGCCTCTTTATATAATCCCATACTTTTCAGAGATTTTGTTTATTTCTTTTTATTCTTTTTTCTGTATTTTTTGTCTGACTGTCTTATTTCAGAGAGCGCATCTTCTGGTTTGAGATTCTTTCCTTAGCTTCATTTATTCTGCTGTTAATATTCATGATTGCATTGTGAAAATATTGTATTGTTTTTCAGCTCTGCCAGATCCATTAGCTTCTTTTTTTAATTTCGGCTATGTTGTCCGTCAGCTCCTGTATAATTTTATTGTGACGCTTAATTACTTTGGATTCGATTTTACCATTCTCCCGAATCTCAATGATCTTTATTCCTGCCTGTATTCTGAATTGTATTTATGTCATTTCAGCCAGCTCATCCTGGTTAAGAATCTTTGTAGGAGAATTGGTGAAGTCATTTGGAGGACATACAACACTCTGGCCATTTGAGTCACTGAAGTTCTTGTGTTGATTCTTTCTCATCTCTCCATTTTTTTTAAACTGCCATGCCATTTAGATTGAATACAGTCAATAAGCTTTATTTTCTGGATGTTTTCACAGAACTGATGCTATGTGCAGGGTCTTTATTTGCAGCTGACTTCTTGTATTTGTTTTCACAATGAAGTAGGTTAGCAAGATTTTTTGGTGTTGAAACTTTAAGGTGTAATCCAGCAGGTGGTGATTAGGTATATTGGTCAGCTGGCAGACTCTTGTTCAATTGTGTCACTCTCCTATGTGTCCTCACATTTGCAGCTGTCTTCCCCTTCAATGCTGTGAAAATGTGGGCTTCTATCATTTTTTTATTGCTGGCTGTAGATTGTGGCTTGACACTCCTGGAATGCCTAGTGCAGTTCTAGGGTGATCTCAGGGTTTGTTTCTTCCATAACTTGGAGGCAACAGAGGAAGAGACCTTAGTAGTGGTTGTAGTCAAGGGTCTTTTGCTTGTATCCTGAGGGCTCCATCCCAGAGAGATCCCAGGCTGCCATTGCTTAGTGCAATTAGCTCAGGATGGAGGCCCTGTGATATGGGCCTAAGCCAGGGATTCTGTTTGGTCACAAACAGGGGGATGGGTGGAACCTATAGGAAACAAATTGGTCTCCTCTTCTTGGGTTGACTACAGCTTGTTGGAGGTGTAAATAAGGCACTTAGGGTCTTTGATTCTTAATTAGTCTCAGAGTAGCAAACGCAATTTCACTGCAGACACAGTGGCAGAGGGTCTTTCAGTTGTTTCTGAGGGCTCTGTCCAGGGAGCTGTAGAGTTACTATGGGCTCAATAGCATGAATAAAGAGTGGCTGGAGGTCCAGGCCTGGAAGACCTGACCAGTGAGGAAATATGGGAACTGGCACCAACATAACAGTGTGACCACTTTTTCATAGGGCAACTATGGTATGTAGTGGGGGTCTGTCCCTGTCCCTAGTCACCTTGTATTTTTAAATACCTGCAGGTATGAACAATAATAGCTGCAAAATAGCAAAGATGGGAGCCTGACCCTCCTTCTGGGAGCGCTGTCCCACAGAAGTACAGATCTGTTGCTGGACTGAACCTACCTGTAAGAGGTGGCTGAAGACCTCTGTTGGGAGGTCCCTTCCAGTGAGGAAAAACAAAACTGATGACATGCTTAACAAAGCAGTCTAGTCATGTTGTAGTAGGGCAGCTGTGTTGTGCTGGGGGTCTGCTCCAGCAGCCAGTCTCATTGAACTCTCCAAAGGCCAGAATGTTTAAGTCACCCCAACAGCAAAAATAGTGGCCTACCCCTCCCTCTGGGAGCTCCATCCTAGGTACATTGGAAACCTCTGTTGGCTAAAAAGCATTAGCAGGGGTAGCTGGAGTCCTCAGTTCAGAAGTCCTGTCCAGTGAGGAGGAACAGGATCAGGGATTCACTTTAAAATGCAATCTGGCCACGTTTTCATAGAGCGGGTATACTGTGCTGGGGTACATTTCAGCCTCTGGTCACCTCAGACTTTCCAAAACCTAAAGGACAGAATTGCTAAGTTGCCCAAATAGCAAAAATGCTCGCCCATCCCTCCTTCTGGAAGCTCCATCACAGGGAGTTTTAAAACCTTGTTTGGCCTGAGAACACTGGCAGGGGTAGCTGGAGATCCCAGTTGGGACACCCCACCTGGTGAGGAGAAACTTAATGTGGGACCTGCTTTAAAAAGCAGTCTGGCAACGTTTTTGTAGAGCAGCTGTTCTGTGTCAGGCAAATGCTTCAGCCACCAGTCACTTCAGACCCTCCAAAGACCAAAGGCCAGAATGGCTAAGTAGGCCATTTAGCATAGATTGTGGCTCATCACTCCCCCTGGGAGCCCCACCTCAGGGAGGTGTAGTGTTGCAACTGGTGGCTGGCTGGAGTTTCAAACCAGTGGGTCATATTATCTGAAGACTTGAAAAGAGAGCCTATAGAATGTTGCTTCTCAGCCCCCTGGATTCAGCCAGTTTACTAGGTGTATGTTCAGCAGGAATTGACCTCCCGCTTTGCTGGAGTTGTAATGGATTTTGCTAGGAAGCCTGGAAACCCGAGGCATCTAAGGTTCCCATGTCTCTATTATATAGTAATGGAAGTTCTGGTCAGATAAATCAAGGAAGAGAAAGAATTCAAGGGCATTTAGATAGGAAGGGAGAAAGTGAAATAGCCTCTGTTTGTAGAAAACATGAATCTATACCTAGAAAGCCCCACAGTCTCTGCTCAAAAGCTCCTTATATCTGAGAGAGAAAAAAAAAATCTAGCAAACTTTCAGGACACAAAAATCAATGTACAAATATTATTAGCATTTCAATACACCAACAACATCCAAGCTAGAAACCAAATCTAAAAGGCAATTTTACTCAAAAAAGCCACACAAAAAAATAAAATACCAGGCATACATGTAACCAGGGAAGTGAAGTATATTTACAACAAGAATTATAAAACTTTGATCAAAGAAATCAGAGTTGGTACTAACATTAAAAAAATTATGCTCATGGATAGAAAGAACCAATATTGTTAAAATGGCTATACTGCCCAAAGCAATTTATAAATTCAATGTTATTCCTTTCAAGCTACCAATGACATTCTCCACAGGATTAGAAACAGCACTTTAAAATTCTTCAGTGTCTGATATTTTCCAGATATTTTTATGGAACCAAAAAAAA
>NW_016827722.1:9955-13796 GCF_001698545.2 Rhinopithecus bieti
TGTGAGGAAGAGATAGCAGCAATTGTTATGCATTGAACTCATTGTTGTTCTGTTACTACAGAAAATAAAACCACACCAAATGCAGTTGACATCTTCCCATGGAGGGAGCTTTAAAATCTATCCTAGCTGGGGGAGAATTGCCAATCCCAGTGGTTCAAACTTGAGCTCTAGCAAACTTTTCCACCAAGGGCCAAAATGCTCTGCATCTCTAAGTTAACTTGGAAGGCGGTTGAGCCCATACGAACTGTAAAATTTAGGTAAGTCCTAGAAGTGAACTGGGGTGAAAGACAGCAGACTGGTGGGGCATGTGACCTAATGAGACATCAGATGGGTCAGCTAAGGGCCCACAATCCTCCTTTAAATCCTGGCTGCATAACTCACAGCTCCAAAATAGACTCTTTCTATTCACTTGAGAAGAGAAGAGGGAAGAGTGTGGGCGGACTTTGTCTTGTAACTTGCATACCAGCTCAGGCACGGCAGGATAAGGCACCAATCAGAGTCATGAGGCCTCTTTTCCAGGCACTTGTTCTCAGATGATATTTCTAGACCATCCTGGGCCACAAGGCAGCCTACTGCCTTGAAGGGAAGGACTCAGCCTGGCAGCATTTATTATCTGCTAACTAAAAAGCACTTGGGCCATGAACCATCAGCAATGATACCCAGGTATTAAGTTGAGGGCCTTGGGTAAGCCTCTGAGACTTGCTGGCTTCTGGTAAGATTCAACACTTCTTCTAGCTGTAGTTTTTATGGGACAAGACTCCTCCTTTAGAAAAGCAGAGAAATAAGTAAATAAAACTTTGTCTTGAACCTTAGATACCAATATGGCTACAGTGGGGTAGAGAACCAAGTGGACTCTTGAGGTACCTTATTTCAGGACTTGACTCTTTCATGGGATCTCTGGACCTGACCTGGACCACTAAGCAGATAAAGCTTATATTACAGCACAAAATTCCTTTAAATATCTGGAAAACCTTTCCTACGAGGATGAGTACAAATAAACCCAGATATGGAAGACTAAAATAAATACAAAACTCTTTGATATTCAGACACTGAAGAATATCTACTAGCATCAACACCATCCAGGAAAGCATGACCTCACCAAGTGAACTAAATTAGGCACTATGGAACAATCCTGGATAAACAGCTATGTGCACTTTCAGACAGAGAATTCAAAATAGCTGTTTTGAAAATGCAAACAAATCCAAGATAACACAGTAAATGAATTGGGAATTTTATTGATGAATTTAACAAAGAGACTTAAATAACTGAAAAGAGTTAAGAAGAAATTCTGAAGTTGAAAATGCAATGGGTATACTGAAGAATGCATCAGAGACTTTTAAAATCAGAATTGAACAAGAAGAAAAGAAATAGTGAGCTTGAAGACAGATGGTTTAAAAAACGCACAATAAGAGAAGATGAAAAGAAATAGAATAAAAAGCAAATAAAGCCCATAGAATCCAGAAAACAGCCTTAAAAGAGCAAAACTAAGAGTTACTGGCCTTAAAGAGAAGGTAGAGAAAGAAATAGGGATGGAAAATTTATTTGAAAGGATACTATCTGTGAACTTTCCAAACCTAGAGAAAGATATTAGTATTCAAGTACAAGACAGTTATAGAACACCAAGAAGATTTAACCCAAAGAAGACTACCTCAAGACATTTAATAACCAAACTCCCAAAGATCAGAAAACATAGGTTCTAAAAGCAACAAGAGAAAAATCAAATAAGATACAATGAAGCTGCAATACCTCTAGCAGCAGACTTTCCAGTGGAAATCTTACAGGCCCAGAGAGAATGGAATGACATATTTAAAGTGCTGAAGGAACAACACTTTTACCCTGGAATAGTATATCTAGTGAAAATATTCTTCAAACATGAAGGAGAAATAAAAACTTCCCCAGACAAACAAAACCTGAGGAGTTTCATCATCACCAGAACTGTCCCTAGAAGAAATCCTAAAGAGATCACTTCAATCAGAAAGAAGATGTTAATGGGCAATAAGTAATCATTTGAAGATACAAAAGTCACTCATAAGGGTAAGTAAAATGAAAATCATAGAATATTATAACACCATAACTGTGGTGTGTAAACTATTCTTATTCTAACTAGAAAGACTAAATAATAAACCAATAAAAAATTTTAAAACTTTTCATAACACAGACAGTACAATAAGACATAAAGATAAATAACAAAAGTTTAAAACAGGGGAATGAAATTAAGGTGTAGAATTTTTATTGGTTTTCCTTTTGCTTTTTTGTTTATGTAAATAATGTTAAGTTCCTATCAGGTTGAAATAATGGATTGTAAGATACTCTTTGTAAGCCTCGTGGTAACCTCAAACCAAAAAATGTACAATGGATAGAGAAAAAATGAAAACCAAGAAACTAAATCTTATCACCAGAGAAAATGACCTTCACTGAAAGAAGATAGGAAAAAAAATAAAGAAGAAAACATCACAAAACAACCAGAAAACTGATAATAAAATGACAGGAGTAAGTCCTAACTTATCAATAATAACATTGAATGTAAATGGACTAAGCTCTTCAATCAAAAGACAGAGGCTGAATGAAAAAAAATACCCATTGTTCTGTTGCCTATAATAAACACACTTCACTTATAAAAACACACATAGACTAATATTAAAGGCATAAAAAAGTTATGCAATGCCAATGGAAACCAAAAAAGAGCAGGAGTAGCTATACTTATATCAGGTAAGATGTATTTCAAGAAAAAAACTATAAGGAGAGACAAAGAAGGTTATTGTAAAATGATAAAGGGATCAATTCAGCGAGAGGGCATAACAATTTTACATAAATATGCACCCAACACTGGAATACCCAGATAATGTAAACCAAATATTATTACAACTAAAGAGAGAGATAGGTTGTACTACAATAGTAGCTGGAGGCTTCAACAATCCACTTTCAGCATTTGACAGGTCTTCCAGACAGAAAATAAATAAAGCACTATCAGACTTAATCTGCACTATGGAGAAAAAGAATCTACTGTTTAGTAGATATTTGCAGAACATTTCAATCAATTACTGCAGAACACACATTATTTTCCTCAGCACATGGATTGTTTTCAAGAACAGACCATATATTATGTCACAAAACCAGTCATAAAACATTCATAAAAACTGAAATAATATTTTGACAACAAAGGAATAGAACTAAAAATAAATTCCAAGATGGATTTTGTAAACTATACAAACACACTGAAATTAAATAATTTTAATTTCTTCATTTACCACAATGGGTCACTAAAAATTTAAGAAGAAAATTAAATTTATTGAAACAAATGGTATTGAAAACACAACATACCAAAACCTATGAGATACAACAAAGGGAGTACTACAAGGAAAGTTTACAGCTATATTATCTGCATTAAAACAAGAAAATGTTAAATAAAAAATGTAATGATGCATTTTAAAGAACTAGAAAACCCAAAAGTAGTAGAAGGAAATAAATAATAAAATTAGAACAGAAACCAATGGAGCTGTAAACAAAAAATAAAAATAAGAAAATCAACAGACCAAAACTTGTTGTTTGAAAAAAACTCAATAAAATCGATCAACTTTCATTAGCCAGTGTAAGAACAAAAGGAGAGAATGAAAGCAACA
Organism: Rhinopithecus bieti; assembly: GCF_001698545.2. Taxonomy (NCBI): domain Eukaryota; kingdom Metazoa; phylum Chordata; class Mammalia; order Primates; family Cercopithecidae; genus Rhinopithecus; species Rhinopithecus bieti. Next base: position 13,576 of record NW_016827722.1, read on the forward strand.
AATATCAGAAAAAAAGTGATCATCACTCTGATTTTATACACATTAAAATGGTAATCAAGGAATGCTACCAACAATTCTATGCTCACAATTTTGATGACATAGATGACATGGATCAATTCCTTCAAAAACACAAACTACTGCAATTCACATGAGAATAAATAGTTAATATAAATAGGCTTATTTCTATGAAGAAAATTTAATTTATAACAAATAGCTTTTCA
>NW_016827722.1:14249-24112 GCF_001698545.2 Rhinopithecus bieti
ACATACATACATATACCTACTACCTACCCAAAAACATTAAAAATCAAAGCATTCAAAAAGAAACAAAAAGTAGGAAAACAGAGCTGGAGTCATCACATTGCTCAATTTCCATCTATACTAAAAGTGTACAGTAATCAAAACAGCATGGTACACATACAAAAGCAGACACATAGACCAATTGAACACGAGAGAGAATCCAGAAATAATGCTGCACACCTACACCTATCTGATCTTTAAAAAAATCATCACAAATGGAAAATAGGGAAAGGACTTCCTATTCAATAAACAGTGCTGGAATAACTGGCTAATCAAATACAGAAGATTGAAACTGGTCATGTCCTTTACACTATATATAAAAAACAAAAACCGTCAAGATCAAATTAAGACTTAAATATAAAACCTAAAACTATAAACACCATGGAAAATAATCTAAAAACTGTCATTCTGGATGTATAAACAGGCAAAGATTTTACAACAAAGATGCCAAAAGCCATTGTGACAAAACCAAAAATTGACAAATGGGACCTTATTAAACTAAGAAGCTTCTTCACAGTAAAAGAAATTATCAACAGAATAAACAGAAAACCTACAGAATGGGGGAAAATATTCACAAACTATGCATCCAACAAAGGTCTAATACCCAGAATACGTAAGGAACTTAAATTTACAAGCAGAAAACAAACAACTGCATTCAAAAGTGGGCAAAGAACATGAACAGATACTTTTCAAGAGAAGACTTGCATATGGCCAATAAGTATATGAAACAATGCTCAACACCACTAATTCTTAGAGAAATGGAAATCAATACCAGAATGAGACATTATCTGACCCCGGTCAACAAGTGTATTATTAAAAAGTAAAGATAAACAGATGTTGGTGAGAATGCAGAGAAAAGGAAATGCTTACGTATTTCTGGTGGGAATATAAGTTAGTTCAGCCACTGTGGAAAGCAGTTTGTTGATTTCTCAAAGAAGGTAAAACACAATTACTATTTTACCCAGGGATTCTATTATTGGGTATATACCCAAATGAATGTAAATAATTCTACCCTAAAGACATATGCATGCATATGTTCATCACAACATTATCCACAATAGCAACAAAATGAAATCAACCTAGATGCCCATCAACAGTAGACTGGATAAAGAAAATGTGGTACATATGCACCATCAAATACTGCATGGCCATTAAAAATAATAGGATAATGTTCTCTGCAGCAACATGGATGGTGCTGTAGGCCATTATCCTAAGCAAACTAACATAGGAACAGAAAATCAAATACCATATGTTCTCGCTTATAAGTCGGCACTAAACATCAGGTATATGTGGACACAAAGAAGGGAACAGCAGATGCAGGGATTTACTTGAGGGTAGAGTGTGAGAGGAGGGTGAAAATCGAAAAACTATGGAGTACTATGCTCATTACATGGGTGACTAATCTGTACACCCAACCCCCATGACACGGAATTTACCTATATAACCCACCTGCGCATGTGCCCTTGAACATAAAATAAAAGATAAAAAGCATTTTTGTAAAGAAGTTTTGAGATATTTTAGCAAATCAGAATTGAAGTGTTGTCAAATGCAAAGGAGGCTAATATTGCCTCAACTTTCCCTTCATAATTGTTCCCCACGTTCTTCTCCCAAGGTGTTCACATGCTATTTTTTTCCCACATTCAAAACTGGTCTTTTATTTTTGCTGAGGTATGAGTGATTTATTCATGTATTTATTATGTACTTAGTGCTAGCTTTGTGTAATCCACTAGACTAGACTTTAAGGTGTTAAAAACAAAAAAGAAACTTTAGCGGAATTAAATTTAAAGGAGTTTGAGCAATGAATGATTAATGAATTTGACAGCCCCCAGAATCACAGCAGATTCAGAGAGACTATAGGGATGCCTCGTGGTCAGAACAAACTTATAGACAAAGAAAATAAAAAAAATTAAAAATAAATAAAATAAATAAAAGGAAGCGAGATAAGGAAACCAGAAGTGAGGTACAGAAACAACTGGATTGATTACAGCTTGGTGTTTGTCTTATTTGAACACAGTATGAACACTAAGCAGTGTATGAGTGGTTGAAATATGGCTGCTGGGATGGCCAAGACTGAGCTCTTGTTACAGGCACATACTCCTAAGTTAAGTTTTTAATCTTGTTTACCTATTAAGTTAGGTTGCAGTTTGTCCACAAGAACACAAATATAGAAGTATGGAGTCCTTCTCAGTCCATATTTAGTTTGTTTTAACAAAGGACACAGATATTAATTAGATATAATTTCTCCTCTCAAGATGCTCAAGATCAATATTTAAAATGCTATCACAGGCAAGGTGGTTGGCATTTTTATTGGAATTAAAGTTTCCAGTTGAAGAGCTAGACTGTCAATCTTTGGCATTTTAGGCATTGTGGACAGGTATTTGGAACACCCTAATATTACTCTCCCAAAACTCAGTCGTCCCTCAAAATAGGTTCATGTTGTGTCAATGAGGTCTCCAGATCAGGGAGATCACAGAAGAACTTTAGTGAAGTAGACAGTTAATAATCTAATTAAATTGCAAACTCATTGAAGTTAGGGTGTATGTTTTATTTATCTATGAATACCAAGCACCTACCAGAGTGCTTAGGCTTAGAAAACATTTGTTCTAGACGTGAGTAAATAGGAGAGGATAAAATAACTCTATGGATTAGATCATGTTTCAACTATCTCTTATAAAAATGTGCTTGAGAATGCTTATAGCGAACCTGGAGACTGCCCTCTGAGCCTGTCTACCCTCTATTTTGTTTTTTGTTTCTGAGATCTTAAATTTCTCCTTACACCTTCTCCCCACTTGCAAATACCTAGTCTTTCATTAAGAAGCTAAAAGAGGCTGTGCAGCTGATGTGTATCCAAAAATGGCTCAACATGCAAAAGTGAATCTTTCCATGTAGCCAGCTGATGGATATTAATAAATTAGTCAACATACAATTATTTTTCTATGCAGAGTTCTATGTTGATTATTACATAGAATAAATGGAAGCAAAGTTTCCTTACAAGGAGAGAGGTAGTGCAATTTAGTGAAATGAACAGAGGCCCTGGATAAACATGGTTTGCAATCCTGGCCTAGCTACTTAAACCTGTGGTACCTTGGACATGTTATTTAGGAAAGTTTTGAAATCCCAGATGCCTCATTTTAAAAATATGGATGTGATGGTTAATACTGAATGTCAACTTGATTGGATCAAAGGATATAAAGTATTGATCCTGGGTGTGTCTGTGAGTGTGCTGCAAATGAGATTAATATTTGAGTGAGTGGACTGGGAAAGGCAATACTACCTTTAATCTGGGTAGGAACAATCTATTCAGCTGCTAGCATGGCTAGAATATAAGTAGGCGGAAAATTGTGAAAAGAGAGACCGGCTTAGCCTCCCAGCCTACATCTTTCTCCCGTGCTGAATGCCACCTACCCTCGAACATCGCACACCAAGTTCTTCAGTTTTGGAACTCAGATACTCTCTCCTTGCTCCTCAGTCTTCAGATGACCTATTGTGGGACATAGGACATTGTAATTGTGTGAGTTACTACTTAATAAACTCCCCATTACACACACCCCCCGGCACACACACACACACACATATGCTTAATATGATTAGACTCCAAAATACGAAGGACTCTACTTCTAATAGAATGGAGAATACTGATAGTCCTTGGCATAAACTGTTTAGAGAGTTACACAAAATAAATGTATTTGACACTCCTGATTCATCACTTGTGAGAGGCAAGGAGTTCATTGACACTGTATGTAATACTTTTGACCATATATGGAGAACCAAGGAACATAATGAAGTTGGTTGATTGCTCCTAAGTTCAGTGGACAAAGTGATGAAAGAAAATATGGACTCAGGGATTCTAACTCCTGGCTTCAGAAGCAGATACTGAGCCTCAAGTCTGCTAAGATTGTCCTGAGTGAGTCTTATCTCCTGTAGAGAAAGAGCTGAAATTGTGGAAAAGCAGAAACAAGTTTTTATCATGCGAGTGACTGACCTGCAACAAAAGGTGCATGCACAACCTCACCAGGTGTCTAAACTTAAACAGAGGGCATTGATTGGAGAGGAATGGGACCTGGCAATTTGGACTGAGGATGTGTGGAAGGACCCTGATGAAGCCGGAGACACTGAGCTTGTAAACTCTGATGAACCTTTTTTGTCAGAAGAAACAGCTTCCCCATCCTGAGTAGTGGCAACATCTCCTCCCCGACCCACGCTGCCCTCAGCTTTTCCACCATTGTCTGAGGAGATAAACCCTGCGCCCCTGAGGCAGCAGTGATGGCTTCCCCTGAGGCAGTTGCCAGGCAAGATAATGTTGATTCTTCTCAGGAGCCACCACAAACACCCCTGTTTGCTTCTAGACATATAATTAGACTAAAGTCCTGGCAGAACCCTAGAAGTGAGGTTCAGAGTGTGACCCATGAGGAGATGCACTACACTTGAAAAGAACTGCTTGAGTTTTCTAATTTATATAAACAGAAATGTTGAGATCAGGCTTGGGAATGGATATTCAGTGTGTAGCATAATGGTGGAAAAAAACTTAGAGTTGGATCAGGCTGAATTTATTGATTTAGGCTCACTAAGTAAGGACTCTGCATTTAATGTTCCAGCACGGGGAGTAAAAAAAGGTTCTAATAGTTTATTTGCTTGGCTAGCTGAAATATGGATTAAAAGGTGGCCCACTGTGAGTGGGCTGGAAATGCCTGATCTCTCTTGATTTAATGTAGAGGAAAAGATCCAAAGGCTTAGGAAGATTGGGATGGTGGAGTGGAGTAGTCACTTTAGACAAACTCATCACAGTTGGAAGGGTCCAGAAGATATACCTTTGCCCAATGTTTTGCGAAATAGATTTGTGAGGGCAATACTTGCATTTTGCAGAGCCCTGTAGTTGATCTTCTCTGTATGTCAGATCTGACAGTGGTAACTGCAGTTACTCAATTACAAAATTAAATACAATGGGAATTATATCAAGATGGCAGAGGCCAAGTGGCAGCACTCAACCATTAAAGGCAAGGCGGGCATAGCTATCATAATGGACAGCAGAGGCAAAGTGGCAATCAAAATAGTTTGACTCGTGTAGAGCAAGCTTACTGCATTTCTACTTAATTTATACAAGCAGAAAACTTCCAGGTTGAATGAATAAAACACTGATTTGAATTACTAAAAATAAAAGATAAATCACAGCCCCTTAATCAATTTCCAGACTTGAACCAGTTTACAGACCCAGAAACCTTTGTATGAACAGCGGGCAGGGTCCCCTTGAGGAAGCACTCCACTACATTACTGACAATTTATCCAGTGAATATTTCTTCTATCCTTCCCCAATGAGACCTCTGGCCTTTTACCAGGGTAACTGTGGATTTTGGAAAGGAAAATAATCAGATATTTCAGGGACTACTGGACACTAGCTCTTAGCTGACATTTATTCCAGGGGATCCAAAACATCATTGTGGTCCCCTAGTTAAAGTAGGGGCATATGGAGATCAGATAATTAATGGTGTTTTAGCTTAGGTCTGACTTACAGTGGGTCTAGTGGGTCTCCAGACTCAACCTGTGCTCATTTCCTCAGTGCCAGAATGCATAATTGGTATAGACATATATAGCAGCTGGCAGAACACTCACATTGGCTGCCTGACTGGTAGGATGAGGATTATTATGGTGGGAAAAGCCAAATGAAAGTCAATGGAGCTACCTCTACATAGAAAAAATAGTAAATCAAAACCAATATGGCATCCCTGGAGGGACTACAGAGATTAGTGCCACCATCAAGGACTTGAAAGACGCAAGGGTTGTGATTCCTACCACACCCCCATTCAACTCTCCCATTTGGCCTGTTCAAAAGACAGATGGATCTTGGAGAATGACAATGAATTATGAATTATTTTAAGCTTAACCAAGTGGTGACCCCAGTTGCAGCTGCTGTACCAGATGTGGTTTCACTGCTTGAGCAAATTAACACATCTCCTGGTACCTGTTATACAGCCATTGACTTGACAAACACCTTTTTCTCCATTTCTGTTTATAAGGCCCACTAGACGCAATTGACCTTCAGCTGGAAAGGCCAGTAATATACCTTTACTGTCCTACCTCAGGGGTATTAATATACTCTCTGGCTTTGTGTCACAATCTTATTCGGAGACACCTTGAACAGTTTTCACTTCCACAAGATACCACACTGGTCCACTACATTGATGGAATTATGCTGATTGGATCTAGTGAGCAAGAAGTAGAAAACACACTGGACTTATTGGTGAGACATTTGCATGACAGAAGATGAGAAATAAATCCAACTAAAATTCAGGGACCTTCTATCTCAGGAAAATTTCTAGGGGTCCAGTGGTGTGGGGCCTGTCAAAATATTCCTTCTAAGGTGAAAGATAAGTTGCTGCATTTGGCCCCTCCTACAACCAAGAAAGAGGCACAACACCTAGTGGGCTGATTTGGATTTTGGAGGCAACACATTCCTCATTTAAGTGTGACCTGAAAGGCTGCCAGTTTTGAGTGTCATCCAGAACAGGAGAAGGCTCTGCAGCAGGTCCAGACTGCTGTGCAAGCTGCTCTGCCATTTGGGCCATATGACCCAGCAGATCCAATGATGCTTGAGGTGTCACTGGCAGATAGGAATGCTGTTTGGAGCCTTTGGCAGGTGCCCATAGGTGAATCAGGGCAGAGTCCTCTGGGATTTTAGAGCAAGTCCCTGCCATCTTTGCAGATAACTAATCTCCTTTTGAGAGACAGCTCTTGACCTGTTACTGGGCTTTGGCGGAAACTGAAATTTTGACTATGGGTCATCAAGTCACCATGTGACTTGAATTGCCTATCATGAACTGGGAGATTTCAGACCCATCTAGCCATAAAGAGGGTCGTGCACAGATGCATTCCATCATCAAATGGAAGTGGTTCATATGTGATCACACTCTAAGAGGTCCTGAAGGCATAAGTACTTTAGTAAGGAAGTGGCTCAAATGCCCATGGTCTCCACCCCTGCCACCCTGCCTTCTCTGCCCCAGCCTGCATCCATGGCCTCATGGGGAGTTCCCTATGATCAGTTGACAGGGGAAAAAAAGACTAGGACCTGGCTCACAGATGGTTCTGGACGATATGCAGAAACCACCCAAAAGTGGACAGCCACAGCACTACAGCCCCATTCTAGGACATCCCAGAAGGAGATCTGTAAAGGGAAACCTTCCCAGTGGGCATAACTCTTAACAATAAACCTGGTTGTGTACTATCCATGGAAGGAGAAATGTATGGCCAAATGTGCAATTATATACTGATTCATGGGCTGTAGCCAATGGTTTGGCTGGATGATTAGGGACTTGGAAAAAGCATGATTGGAAAATCGGTGACAAAGAAATTTGGGGAAGAGGTATGTGGGTGAACTTCCCTGAGTAGTCAAAAACTGAAAACATTTGTGTCCCATGTGAGTGCTCACTAACAGGTGACCTCAGCAGAGCAGGATTTTAATATTCAAGTGGATAGGATGACCCGTTTTGTGGACAACACTCAGCCTGTTTCCCCAGCCACCCCTGTCACCACCCAATGGGCCCATGAACAAAGTGGCCATGGTGGCAGGGAAGGAAGTTACACATTGGCTCAACAACATGGACTTCCACTCAACAAGGCTGACCTGGCTATAGCCACTGCTGAGTGCCCAATTTTCCAGCAGCAGAGACCAACACTGAACCCTCGATACGGCATCATTCCTCAGAGTGATCAGCCAGCTACCTGGTGGCAGGTTGATTATATTGGACCTCTTCCATCATGGAAAGGGCAGAGGTTTGTCCTCACTGGAACAGACACTTACTCCAGATATGGGTTTGCCTATCCTGCATGCAATGCTTTTGCCAAGACTACCATCTGTGGACTCACGGAATGCCTTACCTACCATCATGGTATTCCATGCAGCATTGCCTCTAACCAAGGCCCTCCCTTTACAGCTAAAGAAGTGTGGCAGTGGTCTCATGCTCATGGAATTCACTGGTTACTATATTCTTCATCATCCTGAAGCAACTAGATTGATAGAATGGTGCAATGGCCTTTTGAAGTCACAATTGCAACACCAGTTATTTGACAATACTTTGCAGGGCTAGGGCAAAGTGCTCCAGAAGGCCATGTATGCTCTGAATCAGCATTCATTACATGGTACTCTTTCTCCCATAGCCAGGATTCATGGGTCCAGTAATCCAGGGATGGAAGTGGAAGTGGTACCTCTCACCATCACCCCTAGTGATCCACTAGCAAAATATTTGCTTCCTGTTCCCACATTATGTTCTGCTGGCCTAGAGGTCTTAGTTCTAGAGGGAGGAATGCTGCCACCAGGAGACACAACAACGATTCCATTAAACTGGAAGTTAAGATTGCCACCTGAACATTTTGGTCACTTCTTACCTTTGAGTCAACAGGCTAAGAAGAGAGTCACAATGTTGGCTGGGGTGATTGACCTGGACTATCAAGATGAAATATATCTACTACTCCACAATGGAGGTAAATAAGAGTATGCATGGAATACAGGAGATTCATTAAGGCTTATCTTAGTATTACCATGCCCTGTAATTAAGGTCAATGGGAAACTAAAACGGCCCAATCCAGGCAGTACTACAAATGACCCAGACCCTTCAAGAATGAAGGTTTGGGTCACTCCCCAAGGTAAAAACCATTACCTGCTGAGATGCTTGCTGAAGGCAAAGGGAATACTGAATAGGTAATAGAAGAAGGTAGTCATCAATACCAGCAACGGCTACATGACCAGCTGCAGAAACTAGGACTGTAATTGTCGTATTGCTTCCTTCTTTTGTTAACAACATGTTTGTTCATGTATGCACTTGTACTAAGAAACATCTTCAATTTTTCTTTTCTCCTTTACCATGTGACATAAGATTTATTGACTTCACATCAGCATTTAAGTATTGTTAACTTTATGTAATAGTATTTCGGTTGGGGATTGGTGTGTTTCCGGTTGCACCAAGTATAGTTGCATTATGTTAGGTATAATTATGACCTTATTATTGTCTTTATTTAAAGATTATGTATGATCTCAGGAGATATGTATGGGTTCAAGTTGACAAAGGGTAAACTTGTGATGATTAATACTGAGTGTCAACTTGATTGGGTTGAAGGATACAAAGTATTGATCATGGCTATGTCTGTGATGGTGCTGCCAAAGGAGAATAACATTTGAGTCAGTAGGATGGGAAAGGTAGATGCACCCTTAATCTGGGTGGGCACAATCTAATCAGCTCCCAGTGTGGCTAGAATATAAGCAGGCAGAAAAGTGTGAAAAGAGAGACTGGCCTAGCCTTCCAGCCTACATCTTTCTCCTGTGCTGGGTGCTTCCTGCTCTTGAACATTGGACTTCAAGTTCTTCAGTTTTGGAACTCAGACTGGTTCTCCTTGCTCCTTAGCCGGCAGAAGACCTATTGTGGGACATTGTGATCATGTGAATTAATACTTAATAAATTCCCCTTTGTATATATGATATAAATATTTATTATATATATGTATATGTGTGTATATATATATGTGTGTGTGTGTGTGTGTGTGTGTATACCCATTCCATTAGTTCTGTCCCTCTAGAGAACCCTAATACACGGATAAAGATAACACTCATATTAGTTTGTTCTAAAAATTACACAAGCTTAGATTTCAGATTCCATGTAATTTCAGATTGTCATTCTTTTGTACTGCACAGCCAAATGCATCAGCACTGGTTTTGTTCACATTACTCTTCCAGGTTAAACCTTTATTGATGCCTTTATTGAGGCTTATAACAATATTATGTTCAACTTGTTTTTTCTTCTATATGTACAGACATAAAATAACATTTACATCCAAAAGAAAAG
>NW_016827723.1:0-1287 GCF_001698545.2 Rhinopithecus bieti
GCCCCCCTACCTTTCTTTTAATGGGGCAGTTTGCTAACACTATTTTCTTGGATTCTACAAGGGGATATTCGTGAGCACATTGAGACAAAAGGTGAAAAAGGAAATATCCTCAGACAAAACTAGAAAGCAGCTTACTGAGAAACTACTTTATGATTTGTGAATTCATCTCTCAGAGTTACACAATTCCTTTCATGGTGCACTTTGCTAACCCTGTTTCCCCAGAATCTGCAAAGGGATATTCAGGAGCGCATTCAGGTCTTTAGTGAAGAAGGAAATATTCTCAAATAAAAACTGAAAAGAAGCTCTCTGAGAAACTACTTTGTGATGTGTGAATTCATCTCACAGAGTTACTGTTCTTCTCATTGGGCAGTTTGCTAACACTGTTTTGTTGGAATCTACAATGGGATATTTCGGGGCACATTGAAGCCTATGATGACGAAGGAAATATCCTCAGACAAAAACTAGTAAGAAGCTTTCTGAGAAACTGCTTTGTGATTTGTGAATTCATCTCACAGAGTTACACGTTTCTTTTCATGTAGCAGTTTGGCAGCACTATTTTTGGGGAATTTGAGAAGGGATATTTTGGATCACATAGAAACCTATGGTGACAAAGGAAAAACTCAGATAAAAACTAGAAAGAAGCTTTATGAGAAACTGCTTTGTGATATGTTAATTCATCTCACAGAGTTACACCTTTCTCTTCATGAAGCAGTTTGCTAACACTGTTTTCATGGAATCTGAAAGTTATATTTTAGAGCACATTGAGGCCTGTGGTGAAAAAGGAAATATCCTCAGATAAAAACTATAAAGAAGGATTCTGAGACACAGCTATGTGATGTGTGAATTCATCTTACCATGCTATACCATTCTTTTCATTGAGCAGTTTGATAACACTGTTTTTGCGGAATCTGCAATAGGATATTTGGGAGCACATTGAAGCCTATAGTGACAAAGGAAATATCCTCAGAAAAAAACCAAAAAGAAGCTTTCTGTGAAACTGCTTTGTGATGTTTGAATTCGTCTCACAGGTCTACACCTTTCATTTCATGAAGCAGTTTGCTAACACTCTTTTCCTGGAATCTACAAAGGAATATTCATGAGTACAATGAGGTAAAAGGTTAAAAAGGAAATATCCTCAGACAAAACTAGAAAGAAGCTTACTGAGAAACTACTTTGTGATTTGTGAATTCATCTCTCAGAGTTACATGATTCTTTTCATGCAGAAATTTGGTAGCACTGTTTCTGGGGAATCTGAGAAGGGATAATTTGGATCGCATTGAAGCCTAT
>NW_016827724.1:0-1086 GCF_001698545.2 Rhinopithecus bieti
ATAGATATAGATATAGATATAGATATAGATATAGATATAGATATAGATATAGATATATATCCGTTTATCCACTTGTTGATTGGTGGGCATTTGGGTTGGTTCCACATTTTTGCAATTGCAAATTGTGCTGCTGTACACACGCATGTGCAAATATCTTTCTCATATAATTACTTATTTTCCTCTGGGTAGATACCCAGTAGTGGGAATGCTGGATCAAATGGTAGTTCTACTTTTAGTTCCTTCAGGAATCTCCACACTGTTTTCCATAGTGGTTGTACTAGTTTACATTTCCACCAGCAGTGTAGAAGTGTTCCCTGCTCGCCACATCCATGCCAACATCTACTATTTTTTGACTTTTTGATTATGGCCCTTCTTGCAGGAGTAAGGTGGTATCCCATTGTGGTTTTGATTTGCATTTCCCTGATCATTAGTGATGCTGAGCATTTTTATATATTTGTTGGCCATTTGTATATCTTCTTTTTAGAACTGTCTTTTCATGTCCTTAGCCCACTTTTTGATGGGATTGTTTGTTTTTTTCCTCACTAATTTGTTTGAGTTTGTTGTAGATTCTGGATTAGTCCTTTGTCAGATGTATAGATTGTGAAAATTTTTCCCACTCTGTGGGTTGTCTGTTTACTCCGTCAACTGTTTCTTTGCTGTGCAAAAGCTCTTTAGTTTAATTAAGTCCCAAAATTTATCTTTGTTTTATTGCATTTGCTTTTGCGCTGTTGGTCATGAAATCCTCACCTAAGCCAAAGTCTAGAAGGGCTTTTCCAATGTTATCTTCTAGAATTTTTATAGTTTCAGGTCTTATATTTAAGTCCTTAATCCATCTTGAGTTTATTTTTGTATAAGGTGAGAGGTGAGGATCCAGTTTCATTCTCCTACATGTGGCTAGTCAATTATTTCTGCACCATTTGTTTTGAAAAGGGTGTCCTTTCCCCATTGTATGTTTTTGTTTGCTTTGTCAAAGATCAGTTAGCTGTAAGTATTTGGGTTTATTTTTGGGTTCTCTATTCTGTTCCATTGATCTATGTGCCTATTTTATACCAGTACCATGCTGTTTTGGTGACTATAGTCTTATAA
>NW_016827725.1:0-1754 GCF_001698545.2 Rhinopithecus bieti
CTCGCCCAGGCTGGAGTGCAGTGGCGGGATCTCAGCTCACTGCAAGCTCCACCTCCCGGGTTCCCGCTTATTCTCCTGCCTCAGCCTCCCAAGTAGCTGGGACTACAGGCACCCGCCACCTCGCCCGGCTAGTTTTTTTGTATTTTAGTAGAGACGGGGTTTCACCATGTTAGCCAGGATGGTCTCGATCTCCTGACCTCGTGATCCGCCCGTCTCGGCCTCCCAAAGTGCTGGGATTACAGGCTTGAGCCACCGCGCCCGGCCGTAATGTAATCTTAATGAGGGTAAGGACTTTTGTCTATTTAGTTCATTATTCAAGCTTTAGTTTCTGGAACAATGCCTGGTGCATTGTATTTGTAAAATGAATGGGGTGTCTTCCACTTTAGGGCAGAGTAAAAATAATTCTAAAGACTAAGCCTCCTACGGTTCAAAACAATATTGGGACTAGGCTAGCAATGAGTACCCCAGTACCAGCCTGCCTAGGGAGGAGAAAAAGGCTTATGGAGCAACCACCTGTGTTGGTTTTTTGGAAACAAACAAACAAAAAAAAAAACTTCTGGGTTAGACCAGTAGATGAGACTGTACCTAACTTTAAGAGTTTCCTTTACTCTCCATTTTAGAACTTCAGAGAAAAAACAACAAAAACACCATTAGCCAGCTATATATGTGTGTGTGTGTGTGTATGTGCGCGTATACATATGTGTATATATATATATATATAGCGGGAAGTCGGGGAGCCCAAACGGAGGGACCAGCTGGAGCTGCAGCAGAGGAACATAAATTTTGAAGATTTCATGGACATTTATCACTTCCCTAATAATACTCTTGTAATTTCTTATGCCTGTCTTACTTTAATCTCTTAATCCTGTTATCTTCATGAGGATGTACGTCACCTCAGGACCACTATTGCACAAATTGATTGTAAAATGTGTGTTTGAAAAATGTGAAATCATTGCACCTTGAAAAAAAACAGAATAACAGCGATTTTAGCGATTTTTAGCGATTTAGGGAAGACAACTATAAGTTCTGACTGCCTGCGGGGTCGAGCAAAAAGAGCCATATTTTTCTTCTTGCAGAGAGCCTATACATGGACGTACAAGTAGGAGAGCTGTCGCTAAATTCTTTTCCTAGCAAGGAATATTGATAATTAATACTCTGGGAAAAGAATTGCATTCCTCGGGGGAGGTCTATAAATGGCCACTCTGGGAATGTCCGTCTTATGCGGTTGAGATAAAGACTGAAATACGCCCTACTCTCTTGCGGTACCTCAGGCTTATTAGGGTGGGGGAAAAATCTAGCCCTGGTAAATTTGAGGTCCCACCGGTTCTCTGCTCTTGAACCCTGTTTTCTGTTATTTAAGATGTTTGTCTTAAATAGACAATACATGCACAGCTGAGCATAGACCCTTATCAGTAATTCTAATTTTGCCCTTTGCCTTGTGATCTTTGCTTTTGTCCTTGTCCTGTTCTCTTGTGATCTTTGTTCTCCTTTTTGCCCTTTGAAGTATGTGATCTTTGTGATCTACTCCCTGTTCATACACCCCCTCCCCTTTTGAAATCCTTAATAAAAACTTGCTGGTTTTGCAGCTCAGGTGGGGCATCACGGACCTACCAATATGTGATGTCACCCCCGGCAGCCCAGCTGTACAATTCCTGTCTTTGTACTCTTTCTCTTTTCTCAGATTGGCCAACACTTAGGGAAAATAGAAAGAACCTATGTTGAAATACTGGGGACGGGTTCCCCTGATATTTTAT
>NW_016827726.1:0-19679 GCF_001698545.2 Rhinopithecus bieti
ATGGAGCAAGACTATGCCTCAAAAATAAATAAATAAATAAACCATCCGATCTATGAGGCTTATTCACTGTCACAAGAACAGCATGGGAAAGACCCATCCCCCGATTCGATTACCTCCCACTGGGTCCCTCCCACGATATATGGGAATTATGGGAGCTACAATTCAAGATAAGATTTGACTGTGGACACAGCCAAAGCATGTCACAGGTTATGAAACAAATTTATTCTAGCAGGCCAGACTTAAATATATATCTGAGTTTCAGATTTATTCTGAAACATACATACCTACTGTTTTCTTGTGAATGACAAGGTCCATGCCTCTGTTTTCATAACACCGCAGAAATGGTAATGGCTTAATTGGAATGTTCTAGAAAGGGGATCTCTGGACACTGGGCAGCCAAGCACTAAGGGCCTGGGAAATTTTCTAAGTGAAAGGGAGTCATTGAACAGTTTCCAGGTTGCCTTTGTTTCTGATTCCAAAGAGAACCTAATTTGATTTCTAACCCCCCAGCTCAGAGACCTTGGAAGTTTGGCTGGAAAAGTGCCAAGGAAAATGCCCTCACAAAAACCTAATTCATAGGGTCGTGCAGTCATGGCTCTTTGAGGCAACTGACACTAAAATATAATAAGAGGACCTCATTCTTCAAGGGGTGCTGTGTACGGGTATGCCCCCCAGGGGCACCAGACCTCCCATAAAGCCCAGCCGGGTCCACCAGCCTCATGGACCACACAGGCCTCGGGGTGAATCCTGTCCCCACTGCACATGGTTGTGCCGTTTTGGGCAAACATTCTCCTGGGTCCTTACAGTAACTTGGTAAGGCTGACTAGGTGTCGTGTGCTTTGAGGGCTGAAATGCAGCAGTTCTCAAAGTTTGTTTGGCTTCAGAATCCTTCACACTTGGTATAAATGCAGGTCGCTGCGCTCCACTCCAGTTTTGGTTCCATGGGGCTGGGGGCCTGAGAATCTGCATGGCCAGGGTCGCCTTAGGTAGTGCTGAGGGAGGCGGTTCCAGATCAGATTTGGAGAGATTTGAGTTTAATGTGTGTCCCCTCCATGAGGACTTGAAACTTTGCCAGCAAGTCTTATTCTTTTTTTTTGAAACGGAGTCTCTGTCCCCCAGGCTGGAGAGGCGATCACGGCTCACTGAGAGCTCTGCATCCCGGGTTCACACCATTCTCCTGCCTCAGCCTCCCGAGTAGCTGGGACTACAGGCGCCTGCCACCTCGCCCGGCTACTTTTTTGTATTTTTTAGTAGAGACGGGGTTACACCATGTTAGCCAGAATGCTCTCGATCTCCTGACCTCGTGATCCACCCGTCTCGGCCTCCCAAGCAAGTCTTATTCTTACCTCTACTGTGGGATGGGCAGTGAACTAGAACTGGAACAAAGAAATAAAGGCAGGAAAAAGCAAGCTCTCAGCGTGCAGGGGACAAGCCCACAACGCAAACATTCACTCTCAAAGCCCGCTTGGAAGGAGCCCTTTCCCACCTGGAAGAAGGGGACGGGTTGGTCAGTGTGGCGCTGGTGCCCTCTAGTGGTCATGTGGAAACCACCGGCACATCCTCCTGTGAATCTTCAATTTCTGCTTCCCTTCAAATATCACTAATGCCCATGACTGCCCCTTTCTATTGGTAGGAAATGGATTTGATCTGTGCCACCTCTTGATACAGGCAGTTGAGTGAGGTGGAAATATCAGAAATCTTGGAGTCAAAGATACCTGAGTTCTAACTCTTTTTCCATCACTTGCTGTAACGCCTGTAGAAGCCCCATCACTTGCTGTAACGCCTGTAGAAGCCATTTAACTTTCCTGAGTCTGGTTTTTCTGACCTGTAAACCATGCAAAACGAAAGAACAATATGCCACCCCTAGGAGATCTTGAGCTCACTCTGCATTCTCCCTCTTGTGCTTTTATCCTACAGTCTAGGGTCCACCCTTTGTCCTGAGGGGCTTAGAGACTGCCCCCCACCCCCACCCCAGACATGACTAGGAAGACTGGGGAACCCTCAGTAAAAGTAATAGGCAGAGATGGTTTCCTCAAATGGAGACTGGTCCCTGCACACCCCTGAAATGGCTCTTGCGAGGATCCACACCCTTGTTGAGAGATGAGGCCCCAGTCCTGGCAGCTGGCTCAGCTCTGCCCTCTTCCTCCAGCCTCTAGCCCGTGCAATGTCTTCTGTAGTCTGGGCAGCTGAGAAATTTGATTTCCAAGAGTGCATCAAAATTTTTCTGCTTTATACTTGTCACTGGTTTTGAGCTTAAAGACATAAATGTGAGACTTTGGTTCTCTGATTGCACAGTGACCTCCACCACCCAAGGCAGGGATGCTCCCTCAGAGCTGTCAGATGGAGATTGGACAGCATAGCCCTCAGGGCATGAGGGAACATTTTACTGAGTGCAGGGAAAGCACATCAGTTGATAACTTTGAAATCTCCTTGCATACATGCGGATAGAAATGCCACATTGCAGAGATATTCTGAGAGTGAGACTTTGCAAGGCATGAGGCTGGCATAGGACGGGCACTCCACTCCCTTTTCCTTAAAAAAATTGCTCATTAGGGCCGGGTGCGGTGGTTCATGCTTGTAATCCCAGCACTTTGTGAGGCTGAGGTGGGTGGATCACTAGGTCAGGAGATCGAGACGACGGTGAAACCCCGTCTCTACGAAAAATACAAAAAAAAAAAAAAAAAATAGCCGGGCATGGTGATGGGCACCTGTAGACCCAGCTACTCGGAGAGGCTGAGGCAGGAGAATGGCGTGAACCCGGGAGGCGGAGGTTGCAGTGAGCCAAGATCATGCCACTGCACTCCAGCCTGGGCAACAGAGAGAGACTCCGTCTCAAAAAAAAAAAAAATTGCTCATTAGATGCACACTTTGG
Organism: Rhinopithecus bieti; assembly: GCF_001698545.2. NCBI lineage: Eukaryota > Metazoa > Chordata > Mammalia > Primates > Cercopithecidae > Rhinopithecus > Rhinopithecus bieti. The sequence continues at coordinate 2,873 of NW_016827726.1, forward strand.
TTTTGACTTCACATGGTAGTTTCTTTTGTTGCTCTCTTTCAGTAATCACATAGAGGCATAAAACTTCTACAGAGGCTTTTGCAAACTCGAAATTTTGTTTGTTCTGCAATGTGCCAGACATTCTTCTAGGAGTAGGGAAAACTGCAGGATAATCTATATTCCTGTCCCATAGAGTTCTCAATCCAGTTGCAGGTGACAGGCAGCCAGCACCAGTGAGCATGGCAAACAACAGGTGCTGGGAAGTGCTAGGAAAAACAGCCAGGGAAAAGGGATGGGGTCGGGCAGCCTCTGGCAAGGCCACACAGGAGCTGAGGCCTGTGTGAGGTCAGGGGCCGAGCATCTGGGGCATTCCAGGGCAATCCAAGTCTGAGTCTACAGTGTCTTTACCATCCCAAAGCCCAGCTGTTTAATTTGGCTGCTAGTGACCAAGTCGCTGATAAGTTCACATAGGTTCTGGCCTGGGGTTTCTCAGCCACCTGGCAAGAAATGCAGCTATTGAGCAAGGCCCTCTGCCTGCAGGACCCAGTGCTAAGAGTAGGGTCACCCCCATCACCATGATGGCTTCTGCCACTCTTGTCCTCTTGTCCCCTAAAGAGGTCAAAGGCAATGCATGAGGAATTCAGCCTGGAGTCCATGTGGCCAGCATGGCCCATGTGCAGGGCCCTCTTGCAGTATGATGCCTGGTGCAGGTGCACGGGGTGGTCCCAAGCACGCCCAGCTCCTTCTTGCCTGGGGCCTTGGCACCTGGGGCTCCTCTGCCTGGTATTCTCTGCCCCTGGGTTTCCCATGGCTGGCTCCTTTGTGTCCTTCAGATCTTACTCCAAATGTCACCTCTCCAGAGACAATGCAGCTGCAGCGGACCCTGCTGCATTCTCCACTCCATGGCTTGTTTATTCCCCTTACAGCTCTTAGCACGGCTTGAAAGCTTTGTGTTCATTTCTAGCCCCCTGCACTAGGAGGGCAGTTCCTTAGACACAGTATTCATCTGTCCTTGGCCCCTCTGTATCCCCAGGTTACAGGGGACAAGCCCAGAACACAAACATTCACTCTCAAAACCCAGGTCACCCTTCATTCTTTTTCCCCTTCCCCGTGAGTCTTGATTTTCTTTGAGATTTCTTTAAAAAAGAAAACACAGGCCAGGCGTGGTGTCTGGAGGAGTCTAGAGCATGGCATATGAGAAGATGGGGGAGGGACTCACAGGACAGGGGTTAACCAGGGCAGAGATAGCTGGGCTGCCTGAAAAAAGGCTGGAGAATACAGTGGCCTCAGTTCTGTGACCATTAAAAACCATGGAGCTGGGTGGAAGGAAAATGGACTTGGGGACTGAAGAGATCTGAGGTCAGTCATTTCTCCCTTCTGTGGCCTTGGGCAAGTTGCTTTAATTTATCTGGGCCTCAGTTTCCCCACTTGTAAAACTGAATACATACTTCATGAGGGTGCTCTGAGGATGACAAAAAGGCCTGCGCAGCTTTGAGCTTGGTGCCTGGTGCCTGGCATGCTCTTCCCAAGTTAAAGGGAAAGCTGAGGAGAAGAGTGGAACCAGCAGGCGGGAGCAAGGGCTTTGGTCAGAGGGTCAGCACTGAGAAGGGGATCCGAGAGGCACCAGAACACCAGGGAGTCAGGGCCAGCAGCAGTTCTGACCCCCGGGATCCTTCTGGGAGCAGCGGGACCCAAACGATCAGGCTACATACAGGCTTGGTCAGGGACTGGGATCCAGCCCCTTAGCCAGCCCACATTTTATTCTTGTTCATGGAAACAGCAAAGGCAGCTTCTAGTACATGGTCAGGACTCCACGTGTTAATGGTGATCATTTAAATAAATACCTTGTTTTTGCTTTCTTCATGGCAAAACCTAAGTAGCTCCAGTGTAGAAATCATGCAAAACACTAAAAAGGATAAAGAAGAAAACAGAAATTACCCTCAACCCCAAAGATATAGAAAAAAATTTAGGCTTTGTATTCTATACATGTGTATACTGTTTACACTATTGTATGTATTTGGTTACATGTTACACATATTACAAAGTTGTGGTTCCTGGCTTTTTTTTTTTTTCTTTCTTTTTTTGAGACGAAATCTCACTCTTGTACCCCAGACTGGAGTGCAGTGGCACGATCTTGGCTCACTGCCACCTCCGCCTCCTGGGTTCAAGCGATTCTCCTGCCTCAGCCTCCCAAGTAGCTGGGATTACAGGTGCCCGCCACCACACCCAGCTAATTTTTTTGTATTTTTAGTAGAGATGGGGTTTTGCCATGTTGGCCAGGCTGGTCTTGAACTCCTGACCTCATGATACGCCCGCCTTGGCCTCCCAAAGTGCTGGGATTACAGGCGTGAGCCATTGTGCCCGGCCTGTGTTTATTTTACTTTAACATCATCTTATGAACACTTATTCATGTTATTACAAAGTTATTTTAAAGAATGTTTTAATGGCTGTGCAGTATTCCATTCTATCACTCCAAGGGTACTCCTACTTTTGGTTGTCTCCCACCCCCACCCCATATTTAAAAATAATGTTTTGAGGTGCATCCTTGAATCAGACTTTTTCCCTAGCTGAGATGATCTGCTTAGACTGTATTCACAGAAGTGGGTAGAGTTGAAGGGATATGACGATTTTCTAGACTCTAGGTCCATGTAGCCCTTCAGAAAGTTTGCCAAATTATATGTCCATCTGTGGCATCTCGTTCTAGCCAATCAGTTATTCTTATGCAAACCTCTTGAGGGTCTGGATGTATGTTTGGGGTTTAGGGAAGTCTAGGACCTCAAGTTAAGAAATGCTGCATCATGTAAATAACAATAACAGGTAAGATTAAAATAAAACAATATAACCTAGAAGCCTCAACTATTTTTTAAAAAATCTCCATGGGCCAGAAACGGAACATAAATTTCAAATGGTAAGTGGTGCTGAAGGCGTGCACGCCTTGCACAGGAAGAAATGGCGGAGAATTCAATTCCTGCCTGGTGGAGTGACTACAATTGTCCAGAGAATGAGACAAAGCCAGGCGCCTTGCTTGTTGCTGGGGGGCCTGGATGTCACCCCATCCTGTTGTGATGATGGGAATTGAAGATCCTGCCGCTATTCTCTGGGTGGGATCCACGGGGAACTTGAGGTAGAGGGAGAAGCACACGAACCAGTAGAACCGGTCAAAGGTTCAGAGGCTGAGCCAGTTCCCCCAGGCTCTGTGGCTAGATCTGGGTCTCCATCAGTATTATTGGGGAAGAATTCTAAGCTGCCTTTTAAAGTCCTGGAGATTCAAGTGGCCACAAATGCAAAACTAGCAGAGATAAGGAAGAATGAACTCATAAGAAAGGAGAACTCAGAAGAAAGGAAAGGAGAGGTGAGAACAGAAAGAAGAGGAGGAAGAGTTCCATTTGAAAGGAGGCTGCAATCCATAAATCTGAAACTCATGAAGAGATCTAATGCCCAGAAAGACAACCACCAAAACTGATACTGGGATCAGAATTCAATCTGGAAACAGTAATTGCCTAAAACTCTGAAGAAGACTTTAAAATAAGGATGTATAGAATATCCAGAGAGCTAAAAGTACAATAAATTAAGAAATAACAATAATGTAAACATGAAAAAGAGACATTCTTTTGGGGAAAACATTGGGATAAGACATAAGGCAGGAAACATTTGATTGAAGAGTGATTAGAATTGGAAATCGATATTGAAAACCGCAATAAAGACACAGCACTGAAAGCAAAGAGTGTAAAAAATATTTGGAAAAAAAGCAGTAAAAAGACATGGAGGGTGGGTGGAGGGGCTCTGAGTCGGTCTTCTAAGAGTGGAGAGAGTGGAGGGAATGAAGACGAGTGCTGTTTGGAGAAATAATTAGTGGAGACTCTCTCAGCTCAAGCTGTCATAGCAAAATGTAATAGACTAAGTGGCTTAAATAACAGATATTTATTTCCTCACAGTTTAGGAGGCTGAGAAGTCCAAGATCAAGGTGCCAGCCAACTCAGTTCCTGGCAAGACCTCTCTTCCTGGCTTGCAGACTCTGCCACCTTCTTGCTGCGCGCTCAAACAATCTTTCCTCGGGATGTGCATGCGGAGAGACAGAGATCTCTCTCTTCCTCTTTTATTACTCCACCAAACCCATCAGATTAGGACCCGGCCCTTATGACTTTATTTGACCTCAATTAGCTCCCAAAAGTCCTATCTCCAAATATAGCCTCAATGGGGGTTAGGATTTCAGCATATGATTTTTGGGGGATACCATTCTGTAGACACAATTGAGTCCAGAGCAGGAACTTTCCAGAAAAGAAGATATGAGTCCATAGATCAAAAGAGCACTCGGGCTGGGCACAGTGGCCCCTGGCCACCTATAATCCTAGCACTTTGGGAGGCCAAGACAGGTGAATTACTTGAGCTCAGGAGTTCAAGACCAGCCTGGGCAACATGGCAAAACTCCATCTCTACAAAAAAAAAAAAAAAAAAAAAAAAAAAAAAAAGAGAGAAAAGAGCACTTAGGATCCTGAAGAGAAGAACCAAAACCAAATCCATATTGTAATGCAACTCAAAATATCAAGGCTAAAAGTAACTACAGAGTTGCTGGAGAAAAAAGACAGATTACTCATAGAAGAATAGCGATTTTTCTGATGGCTGACTTCTTATTGGCAAGAATGTGTTTGAAAAAGGTAAAAGTGATATTTGTAAACTTTTGAGGAATAATAATCCAACCCTTGTTTTTAAATTAAACTTAATTAAAATTCAGAAAGGAGGGCAAAGCAAGACAATTTCAAACGTATGGAAAATAAGCCCCTTACAGATCTACATTAAATGAATTACTAAAGGGTGCACTTCAGCAGGAAGAGAAGTGAACACAGAGAGAAGGCATGGAAGGAACAGTGTCGACGAACATTAATATTGACAAAATATATTGGCAAATCGAATCAAGAACTGACATCAGAAATCATTTTAATGTTAAAATGTTAACATTTCAATGTTAAAAAGGTAAAACTAAATTTCCAAATCAAAACTAAAATTCCAAATAAAAATAAAATGTGCATCCCTGTGAGTATATGTGAGCTTGTGTGTGTGTGTGTGTGTGTGTGTGCAGGCATGTGAGTATATGAGTGTTGTGTGTGCATGTATGTGTGTGCATGTGTGTGTATGTATGTGTACGTGTATGCTTGTGTGTGTATGTGTGTGCATGTGTGTGTATGCGTGTATGAATGTGCCTGTGTGTATGTGTGTGCATATGTATGTGTGTGTGTATGTGTGTGTGTATCTGGTAAACTCTGCTACAGTGTTTTGCCAGTTATCAATCTATTGCCTCTGAGCTCCCAAATCCACTTGTCCCTGTCCTGTTTATGATACTGGAATTATCCTCCTTTGCCAGCTGGCATGACATTAAGCTTCACTGGCAGATGACACTGGAAGGGCACTGAAAAAAAAAGGACTCTTTCCAGCAAGTGCTTCTAGAGGCTGTGGGCGGCTTCCCGGGCATCCGATATGGGGTGTTCCCTGTGCACCATCCCACCAGTGGATTCATCGTCAGTGGGCTCTGCAGATGCAGATCCTCTCTTTTCTGTCATCTCTCCAGTGAAGCCTGGTCCCGTCTGTGGGTGGCAGGTCACTTCCAGGTGTGTTACTTTTCTGGGTGCTCTACCTGTGCCCCGGAGCTGGTGGCTGCTCTTTATATCTGTGATTTAGATATTCTTTACAAGGTCTGACATCCAGCATTTATAAGGAACTTAAACAAATTTACACGATAAAAACCCAAACAACCCCATTAAAATGTGGGCAAAGGACATAAGCAGACACTTTTCAAAAGAAGACATACATGCGGCTAACAAGCACATGAAAAAAAGCTCGACATCACTGATCATTAGAGAAACGCAAATCAAAATCACAGTAAGACAGCATCTCACACCAGTCAGAATTGTTATTATTAAAATGTCAAAAAAAAAAAAAAAAAAAAAAAGCAGATGCTGGCGAGGTAGTGGAGAAGAAAGAACATATACACTGTTGGTGGGAGTGTCAATTAGTTCAACCATTGCAGAAAGCAGCATGGCGATTCCTCAAAGAGCTAAAGGCAGAACTACCATTCAACCCAGCAATCCCATTACTGGGTATACCCAGAGGAGTATAAGTGATTCTACCATAAAGACACATGCACACGCATGTTCATTGCAGCATTATTCAAATAGCAAAGACATAGAATCAACCTAAATGCTCATCAATGATAGACTGAATAGAGAAAACGTGGAACGTATATACCATGGAATACTATGCAGCCATAAAAAAGAACAAGATCATATGTTTTGCGGGAACATGGTTGGAGCTGGTGGCCACTATCCTTAGCAAACTAATGCAGGAAGAGAAAACCAAATACTGCATGTTCTCACTTATAAATGGGAGCGAAATAATGAGAACACGTAGACACGAAGAAGGGAACAACAGACAATGGGGCCTCCTTGAGGGTGAAGGGTGGGAGGAGGGAGAGGATCAGAAAAAATAACTATTGGGTACTAGGCTTAGTACCCGGGTGACGAAATAATCTGTACCACAAACCCCTGTGACCGAAGTTTACCTATATAACAAACCTGCACATGTATCCCGAACCTAAAATAAAATTTAATTAAAAAACGATGGAACACCACAAACATTCTTTACAGATTTGTACCTTCTGTTAGCCAGTCTCTCCTTATTCCAATTCCCAGGAGTAATTAATTCTTCTTTACAATGTCTTCTTTTCAAATTATTACATATCTCCTGTCTCCTGATTATACTCTGGCTAATATACGAGGCTTTGCTACGGCCAGGAGAAAGGCAAAAATATCAATTAACTGTTGACATTGTTAAAAAAAAAAGTTAACGGTGTAATTAAACAATGGAAAAATTACCCCAAAAAATAGAAACATAACTTCTTGCCTCTCACTTAACAGAAGGAATGAAAAAAGATAGAAACTTTTATTAAAAGAACAGAACACAGAAAAAAGTTGATGTTTTAAAAAGTTGTTAAAAATGAAAGAATCCTACTTCTTGAATTTATTTAATTTTAGAGTGTGAAATATGCAAAACAATAGTGTCAATTGTTTATTCATGCACAAGTTAGTAAATGTGCATCTTGGGACACACACCTCAAAATGGATAAAGTCCCAGTTCTGGAGTGGGAGACTCCAGTAGTGAGTAATGACTCACTAGTGACTACTAGCAGTGACTGACCCTGGAAAGCAGGAAAGGGTACAGGGTTAGGTGTGGTTCATTGGGGGTCATAATTGAATCTATAATGTTTTACTTTAAAAAAGTATGAAGCAAATATGACAAAATGTTAAGATCTGATTAAGCTGGGTGATAGGATGAGCTTATTATATTAATGTCTGACATGGCTACATATGAAATGCTACATAATTAAAACATAATACAAGAAGTCTATTGACACATATAGAGAAGGGAGAAGACGTGCAAGATACAAATAGGAAACCTGATAAATCATTCTTGATTGGAATTAGAAGAAACTTGCAACTTAATTATGCTGAGACTTTCTCCTTTGATGGGAAAATAATTCATATTAGGATTCCCATTAGAGTTTTGGGAGTGGGGTAAGGGGTCAGGAGGAGAGAGCCCCAGATACTTTTTACCCCTTGATCTATAATGCAGCATCCTTTGTATGATTTGAAAGCCCTTTTACTTGATTTTTTTTTTTTTTTTTTTGAGACAGAGTCTCTCTCTGTTGCCCAGGCTGGAGTGCACTGGCATGATGTCGGCTCACTGCAACCTCTGCCTCCTGGGTTCAAGTGATTCTCGTGCCTCAGCCTCCTGAGTAGCTGGGATTACAGGCACGTGCCACAATGCTCTGCTAGTTACTTGATTCTAATCTTTCACCCAGTCTCATTCCCTACCATTTCTCCCACACATCTACACTGCAATAATAACACACACCTTATTTCTGAAATATCCATGTGCTTTCATGATTCTGTGCCTTGGCTTAGAATGCTACCCCATCTACTTTCAATGCCATTTTCTCTTCCCTTCCTGGTGAGCTTATCTTTCTCATGACTCCTTCTCCACTTGAGCCCTTCCCTAGGCCCTCAAGTGGAGTTAATTGCCTTGTACTTTGCATCCTCACAGTACTCTGTACATGTTCACCCCATAGAAGCATGTAGATACAGTGCATGCCTGTGATCCTCACTACGTCTGAGCTCCTTGAAGACAGAGGCTGTGCTGAAGTTACACAGCTCAAGTTATTCATCAGGCGCAGATTACATGTAAATGCTTAAGCAATCGTTCTCTGCTCTATGGATGAGGAAATCGAGCCTCAGACACCGTAAGCAACTTGCTAAGGTCACACAGCTGGAAAACGTTAAAGCCAAGGTAAAAACCTGCGTTTGTTTGATTCTAAGTCTTGCTACCCTGTGCTGCCTCTGGGTCTTCCTCACTGTGAGGTCCCCAGGATTTGTTCCATAGCCAAGTGCATCGTAGGCCCTCATAAGTATTTGAGGAATGGATGAAAGCAGAGATGAATGCACAGGGGAGTGAGCAAGCCCAGGAAGCACTGCCAGCAGAAAGCACATCTAGAATGTCTATCAGAAACAGCAGGTTTATGACTGGTGCGTGGAGAGCAGATAATATCAATTTGAACACTATTTCTACCTTCATTCCAATATGTTTACCAAAAAGGGCATCTGGGCTGGAAAACTGTGCACCCCCACATTTCATTGCTGATTAAAATGATTTAAAAAGTACTATGAGTGACTTCAAATAAAGAGGCAGGACAAATGCCAGAAACAGCAGAAAATGGAGTGAAGACACGGAGGTAAGATAAATAAGATCCGAAATATCTGGGTCTTATGAATGAGAAATCAAAGAACAGAGCTGCTCACTTTAGTTTTGTGTGGCCAACACATTATAATAAGGCAAAGAATCCAACATTCGTGCATGGATTCTTAATGAAATGTATGTGGCATTCCAAGAGGTTCTTCCATCTGGAGATCTCAAAGTACTTAGCAGATTTTTTTTTTTTTTGGTCTAATTGGAAAAGGGAGAGATTCTTTCACCTCTCGTTGAACTGATGCTAATTATAGGATAAAATTAAAACAACCTGGAGCTGTCAGGTTCGCCTGGGAGGCCAAGAGGATGCAGGAGTCAGTGATGGGGGCTGGGGCTAACATGAAGACAGGCGAGAAGTGTTTGTTGTCTCTAAAGTGAGGCACGAGCCATTTATTCATGTGATGCCCTCATTTGTTCAGCATCATGGAGCACAAAGGTCTCAACCTTGGGCAGTGGTGAGGCCAGACTGTGAGCACTGGTTCTGGTACCTTCTTCTTATCCACCCCCAGATATAGAAATGACCTCCCTACTTTGAGTCATTTCCTCATCTGTAAAATTGGGATGACAACAGCATTAAATCCGATGCTATTAGTCCTCATTTTATAGATAAGAAAAATTAATCTCAGCAAAGTTAAGTGATCTGCCTAAGGTAACAAGACGTGATGGTGCGGCCAGGTGCGGTGGCTCACGCCTGGATTCCCAGCACTTTGGGAGGCCAAAGCAGGTAGATCGCGTGGTCAAGAGATTGAGACCATCCTGGCCAACATGGTGAAACCCCACCTTTACTAAAAATACAAAAATTACCTGGGTGTGGTGGTGGGCGCCTGTTAAAATAATCCAACTAGAGCTACATCAGACATAAAAAGCAAACAGTGCAAGGAAGTATACAGCATACCAGCTCGGGAGGATAAGGCAGGAAAATTGCTTGAACCCAGGAGGCGGAGGTTGCCGCGAGACGAGATTGCACCACTGCACTCCAGCCTGGTGACAGAGTGAGACTCCATCTCAAAAAAAAAAAAAAAAAAAAAAAAAGGGAGGGGGGGGGGGAGAGAGAAGTGATAGTGCTGGAATCCACTCCTGGGCCTCCCTGACTCTAAATCCTGCATAGTTCTTCAACTCCTCAATTCCATCTGCCTGCCTCATTCCTCTCTATCCTCTCATAACCCAGATGTCAGAGAGGAGATGCTGTGAGTTAGATGGAAGGAGATGGCCATGGCAATGCAGCTTGTTATCTAGCAAACAAACCAGGGATAACCTATTTGCATATTTTTTAAATGATGAACATGCTAATAATAAACGATTTTGGCTCGAAGGTGACACGCCGAGCTCTTACACTTAGAATTACCCTTTGGGGTACTAATAGATGCCCACTACAAAAATCCTTAAGTCAACACTCAAATTATTGTTGTAGGTTAATCATGAGTAATTTAGAGGATAATTTCCCAAACTCCACTTACTTTTTTTTGAAGGAACATATGCCCATGTTTTTAAGTGCTTTCCAGCAAGTGTGATAACTATGAGGATTAAAGACCCTTGGTGCAGACTGGGTGGGGGAGATTCGAGCAGCAAGAGACTTTCAAAGCTCTCGATCCCCCCACACCACTCTTGATACGTGGCTCATCTCTTCCCTTGCAGAATACACACGTTAGCCACTAGGTGGCGGAGTTGTAAAGCCAAAGACCCAACTACCGCCCAACAGAGGCACAAGAATCTCCCTGGTTAGACCCAGAGAGACTGCAGCCAAGCTCGCTTTCTGATGAATTTAAAGTTTGGAGGCAAAAGAGACTTTTCCCTTTAAAACCATTTCCCCATATTACAACTAGTGCTTCATCCTTCAGTAAAAGTCTGGCATTTTCACTGTCTTCCCTTCCACCTGTCCATCCGTCCATCCGTCCATCCATCCATCCACTCATCCACCAAATATTTGTATATTTGTGAACATCCACTAGGTATGGAGCACTATGCTAGGCATTAGGGATACAGCAGTGAACTGACAGACCCAAACTTCTGTCTCCTGGAAGAGCTTACATCCTAATGGGGGGAGAAGGACATTAAACTGGAATCAGGCACCTAAACAGACCATTGAAACCTGGGACACAGGTGCATCAAGGCCCTTGAGAGTGTGTCACATTCAGGGACCTGATGTTTCTGGTGAATGTATTAACTAGGTGAGCTGGGTTGGGGAGTGGTGGGGGGGGGGGTAGTGGCGTCTAAACTGAGAATATACAAAGGCCCCAAAGATGAAAGGGGCCTGGTGAGCTCAAAGTAGGCCTGCAGGTTGGGAGAGAGCAGTGGGAGAGGAGGTTAGAAACCCAGGCAGGGACTGGGTCATGCGAGGTCTTACAGGGCACAGAATGGAGTTTGACTTTATGTTTAGTGGAAAACCTGGGGGTCTCCATCATGATCCTGCCCCTGCCCCAGCCTTATCCCCTGCATGAATTCCACACTGTGATCTAAGGACCTCATCCTTTACAAGTTCTTCCTACTCCCCAGAGGGGTGGGTAGAACACATCTCCAAACCTTGCACTGAGATGGGGCTATTGGTCACTGACAGTATCTTGCTCACAAGGGTAGGAGGACCCTTGGAGTTTTTGGAAGCACAGCAGAGAAAAACCTCAGGCCCTGGAATCAACTTCAGCTTTCGGATGATGGGAAGGGGAGGCCAGGGCAGCCCTCAGCAGTGAGCTTATGAAAAAGGAGGCTTAATACTCCTTTCCCCTCGACACTTGCAGAACCCACTCTTTCCCCCCAAATGCTGTGCACAATGATTTTCTTCAATTCAACAGTCATTTTTTGAGCACCTGTATTATGTATGTCCAAGGTCAATGATGTGTTTAAGAAGCCCCAGTTAAGAAACTCTAAGGAGTGTGCCTGGGTGCGGGGGCAGACAGGTGCCAGTGCTATGAGTTAAGAATTGTAACCAAGGCTTGTGGAGAGCGCTATGAGAAGCCACGGAAATGTGACCTTACTTAGTCTAAAGGAGGTGGTTCCCCAAGAAAGTGATTTTTCAGCTGGGTCTTAAGGGATGAATAGTTGTTATCTGGGGAGACAATATTCTCAGTTAATGACATGCCTGAGAAACAGCCAGCAGCTGGTTGGTGGAGAGAGAAACAGACTGGATCTTGGAGGGCCAGGCTTACTGTGGATTTCATATTGTAGAAGGTGAGGAGCCCTGGAAAGAGAAAACGTGCTTATTGTTTTCCAAAGGTTGATACAATTCTGCCATGCGTCCAAAGTAGCAGATACTAAGAATCTAAAGTACTTGGCTACTGTATAGCACTTAAAATAATCCAACTAGAGCTACATAAAACATAAAAAGCAAACAGTGCAAGGAAGTATACAGCATACCGCTTATTTGAAGTTTAAACACACACAAGAGAGTACCACATGTTGTTTATAGCTGCATGTATTTGTTTGTTTCCTTGTTTGCTTGCTTGTTTGTTTTGAGATAGGGTCTCCCTCTGTCACCCAGGCTGCAGTGCAGTGGCATGACGATCTCAGCTCACTGCAACCTCCGCCTCCCGGGTCCGAGCCATTCTCGTGCCTCAGCCTCCCGAGTAGCTGGGATTGCAGGAGAGCACCATCACACCCAGCTAATTTTTGTATTTTTAGTAGAGAATGGGGTTTCTCCATGTGGGCCAGGCTGGCCTCGAACTCCCGACCTCACGTGATCTGCCTGCCTCAGCCTCCCAAAGTGCTGGAATTACAGGTGTGAGCCACCATGCCTGGCAGCATGTGTATATTTTTAAAAGGACAGAATCAAGCCTGGGAACGAAATGCACCAGTTTCTGGATGGGGTTCTCTTTTGGGGAAGGAGGGTAGGCATGAGATCAGGGAGGATGCACAATATGGCTCAGTAAAGTGCTGTTGTTTTAACATAAACAGTAAAAGCTCTGAAGCAAACATGAGTAAGTGTTAAGATGTGTTCAAACCAGGTGGTAAGTGCATGGGTGTACATTATCTGATTTTTGTTTTTGTAATTTTCCGTCAAAAAATTTATGATAAAAATATTAAAAAAAATAAGAATCATAAGTACAATATTTTCTCTCCTAAATCACCATTCCCCATTGAGTGCACATTTTTTAGTACTCATGTGTTTAACAGTGTATACATTTAATAGAGACCCCATCCAAAAACGCTCTCCATAAAGAGTGCTGGAACAATTAATTTGACAGTTTTAGAAGTAGTTTAAAGATGCCCAAGATAAAGATTTTTCCCAAGCTCTGGTATTTGCTCCCCACTTTTTCCTTTGGTTACAGACGTTGTCATGGTAACAGACAGGGTCCTCAAAGCTCAGAGTCACACTTTGTGATGTGAATCTGGGACTGAAACTGTTTTCTTTCAAAGATGGATGGAAAAAGAGGAAGATTTCACGGAAATAAAAGCCTCGATGTAAGTCGTGAAAATAATTACTATAGTTATGATGGCTTCCACTTGCTGCACACTCGCTGTATGTCAGGATGTACAGTAGCTCACCAAATCTGTCCATTAGCCACAGCTATTCCCATTTTATACATGAGAAATTGAGGCCCATAGAGGCTAAGGGATCTGTCCAAGGTCACGTTGGAGGTAAGTGGTGGAGGCAAGACTTGAGCGGACTCCACCTGACTCCAGAGTAGCGACATCCTGCACCTCTTCCTTGGCTTGCAAGACCTCTGTTATTAGAATAAGCGCCTCTCGGGGATGTGTACCCATGACATGTCTGACAGTGTGATGGGCACACCAGGAGTCCAGTCAGATTCAACAGTTCAGCTTTGCTCAGGAGAAGGTCTTGTGTGACCTGACCCAAACACCTGAGACAAAGATGCAAACTGAATTTGGTTCTGAAATTTCCAGAGAAGTAAGAAATTCATCCTTAAAATTCAAATGTAAAATTTGGCAGCAAATTCAATTTTTTAAAAAATACACTTCGTAAGCCAAAGAAAACATATCTGGAGGCTGCATCAGCTGCCCATTTGCAACCTCAGATATTGGTGATCTGCATTCGGAGGAATGAGCTCCCTTAGAAGAATTTTAAGCAGAAAAATCCACTATCTGTTAACTGTCAACCTCCCCAAAAATTCACCAGAAGAAAAACCTGTTGATCAAGCAAAGTTAAGTTTACTGGACTTACTGCAGTCAGGAAGAACACCATGGTGGCAGAATCTTGGTAGAATCTCAAAATGGGGAAAGGAAGGGAGGATATTTACAGTGTTAGGGTCTAAGCCGGGCGTTTTAGAGACGTGTCTCACAAAGCAGAGCCTTGGGTGAAGCTGAGTAAAGTTGATTACCCAAAAGCTTTGACTTGTAGGCATAGTGAGGGCCATAAAGTGAGCTTTGCTGAAGGAGCTGCTGGTCTTGATAAGTAAGCGATTTTAGTGACTTTCCAGTCTTATCTTCTACAAGCAGGTATCTATTTCTTTGTTATTGTTGTTTTTTCTTCTTTTTATTGTGGTCAAAATATACATAATACAGAATTTACCATTTTAATCATTCTTAAGTGTACAGTTCAGCGGCATTAAGTACATTCACATTGTTGTACAACCATAACCACTACCCAGTTCCAGCACTTATCTTCCCAAACTGAAACTGTCCCCATTAAGCAACAATGCTCCATTTCTCCCTCCACTACCCCCCGGCAACAACCATTCTCCTTTCTGCCTCTATGAATGCATGCTAGGTTAGCTGATATCAGTGGACAAACACAATCGTCTATCTCCATGGCAAGCAATTCTGGGACTGGGTTTATTTTCTTGATGCCATGTTAAGCAATGTGTTGACTCCCGTTTTAGATCAGACCATGTTTTAGGAAGGTCCCTCTGGGTGCAGTGTGTGGATGCTGGTCTCTGGAACAGTTCTCCCAATGCAAGCCATTTTTAAAGGGTCCAGTGATCCCCTTCCCATCCACAGTTCAAGCAAAACTGTGTCATTTCTAAATACCTAAAGACCATCAAAAATCAATAGTAGGAACTGGAGTGTGGCTTACTTTGCTGGAAGGCCTGCAAGCAGGTGCCAGGTCATTAGGACCTTTGGAAACAGGCTGCTTGACGTCACTCCCAGGCCCCGATAGATACTGACAGCCACAATTGGGTGAGCAACAATGCAAAACTGCCAAATGGAAGCTCTTTTAGATGGTTTCTGTTGGAAACTCAGGTTTCCTTGGCCTACAGCCTTTTCTAGTCATTTGCAGTCATTCTGAGTTTTCTGGAGCACATCTGGGGCCTGAAAGCAGAAAATTTTTGGCTAAGAAATATCTTCAAATTTTAATGTCTGATTGAAATCATCTCTGAAGTGAATGGGTTTAACCTTTATTTTTACCAAGACTCATGTATGGGTCTGGTAGCCACAACCTTTTTTCCTGTCTGGAAGCACCTACTGAATTTCTGTCACAACAAATATTTCTCTGGCTCTTGTTTTCCACACATCACTAGTGCCCGCCTAACATGCAAAGGTGAGTCTGCCAGTGGGTAGCCTACAATTTAGCTGGGCAGACAGGACAAGCACTCCAGCAATAAAAGGCAATGCAATATGGGTGATAAGTTATTTACGCTAATGTTAATAATGCCCTCTCAAATCCCTCTCTCCTCCCACACAATGGTAGCCATTTTGTCCAGTGGCTTATAAGAAAGGATATGTGAGAATGTCTAGAGACTTTTTTTTTTGTAGAGACAGGGTCTCACTATGTTGCCCAGGCTGGTCTTCAACTCCTGGTCTCCCACCTCCGCCTCCCAAAGTGTTGGGATTATGGGTGTGAGCCACCTTGCCAGCCCCAGAGATACTTATGATTGTCACAACTTTGTGAGTTGGTGCTTTGGGCTTCCAGTGGGTAGAGGCCAGAGATGCTACAAAACATGCTACAATGCACAGGACAGCCCCCACAACACAGCATTATCTGACCCCAAATGGCAATAATGCCAAGGTTGTGAAACCCTTTTTGAGCCCTTTGCCTATTTGTATATATCCAGATGTGATGAAAGTTGCTTACATCTCCTGAAAGCTTTCTATATTTTAGGTACTGGAATCATTGAATCTTCACCACAACCTTCTAAGGTTGCTACTACTATCATTGACCATAATTTACATGTAAAGAAACTTTAAATAAATTGCCCAAATTCACACAGCTGGAAAATGGTGGAGCTGGGTTTTGCACAGAGAACCCAGTCCATCTGTGTCATTGGAGCTTAGCTGCAGGGAAGAGAAGACCGGGGCCACTTATGTCAGTATGATTCTGGTTGTTCTTCTAAACAACTTTCCCCTGGGATGAGACTGTAAACCAATGAGTAACTTTATTATTTGCATCAATAAATTTCTGTGGATTGGTTTATTGAAGACAATATCAAAGTGTTCGCCAAACAACGGTCTACCCGTCAAGCCTCACTTCACCATTCTTGCCTTGCTGTGCCCACCAATCCTGAATGATTGGATCACAAACTGCCCAATCCAAGTCAATCCTGTTGTGAAAAATGCCTTAGATCATTTGAGCCCAGACCCTACAGGGTCCTGTAATTATGCTGCTTCTGACTCTGGGCTCTGAGACATGACTAAGACTCTGTCAAGACAGATTCTCCTTTACTGCGTAGGGTTCTAATAAATGTAACTTTGCTTTATAAGTGGGTTGTCCAGTGATATTTGGGGAGCTCAACAGCACCAAGCTGTCTAAACCCAAGACCCTCTGCTTTTTGCCATTTGCTATGCTGTTTGCTAGTACGGCTTTTATTTTAGCTCAAATCAGATAATACTATACATATTATCCCGTGATTTGCTTTTGAAAATGTTTAATGGATTTTAGAAACCTTTAATTGTCAGTTAATACCAACCACCTCACCTGCCCCCTCCTCTTCCCCCCAGGGATACATAATATTTAACAGAATTGACATGCACATCTTAATTGATTTTTCCTGTTCCTTGCAGATGGAAATATAGGTTGTGGCTACTCCACCTATGGAGTAGGCATTTTATAATTCGCTTTCTTTCTTTCTTTCTTTCTTTCTTTCTTTCTTTCTTTCTTTCTTTCTTTCTTTCTTTCTTTCTTTCTTTCTTTCTTTCTTTCTTTCTT
>NW_016827726.1:20944-34083 GCF_001698545.2 Rhinopithecus bieti
AAATACCTAATGTAGTTGACGGATTGATAGGTGCAGCAAACCACCATGGCACATGTATACCTATGTAACAAACCTGCTCATTCTGCACGTGTATCCCACAACTTAAAGTATAATATAAAAAAGAAGAAAAAATAAAGTTTAAAAAATGCTCTTTTAACAGGAAAATGGCTTTGTTTTTAAAACTAATGGGATGTTTCATGCTGTTTAACTAAAAGGAAGCAATTAAAATTGGAACACACAAATAAAAATTAACATAGTAAGTAGAGGCATTTGACTGTACCTGGACCATGGCTATTTCACTGGTGAGGAGACCATAATGGATAACAATGTTACATTCATTAATATCCAGACCTTCTTCTGCCACTGTGGTAGAGATAAGCAGATTTATCTTTCCAGTAAGAAATTTACTAATGACTTCTTTGTGTTAATTCTGTAGAAACATTTTAATAAATTTTGTGATACTAAATAAATTAAAATTTTCTAATAAAAAAATAAAATCTACTCAGCAATTTTCAAGAATACAATACATTGCATTGTATTATGTTGTAGTTCAACATAGCGACTATAGTAATTATGTATATGCATCTATATTCAATAGATCTCTTGAATTTGTTCCTCCTGCCTACCTGACATTTTGTATTCTTTGATTAACATCTCTCCAATCTCCACGGCACCTCCACCATTAGCCTCTGGTAAACACTGTTCTATCCTCTGCTTCTATGAGTTCAACTATTTTAAATTCCACTAATAAATGAGATCATGTGGTATTTGTCTTTCCGTGTCTGGCTTATTTCACTTAATGTAACATTCTCCAGGTTCATCCTTGTGGCTGCAAATGACAAGATTTATTTCTTTTAAAAGGCTGAATAATATTCCATTGTGTGTATGTACCACAATTTCTTCATCCATTTATGTGTTGATGGACACAGGTTGATTCCGTATCTTGGCTATTGTGAACAATGCTGCAATGAACATGAGAGTACAGACATCTCTTCAACATACCAATTCCATATCCTTCGGATATATAACTAGTGGGGGGGGGGGGGCCTAGGTCATGTAGTAACTCTATTTTTAATTTTCTAAAGAACCTCCATACTATTTTCCATAATGGGGGTACTAATTTACATTCCCACCAACAGCATACAAGGGTTTCCTTTCTCCTGCATCCTCCCCAGGATGTTACCTTTCATCTTTTTTATGATAATCATTGTAACAGATATGAAGTGATATATGATTGTGGTTTTAATTTGCATTTCCCTGGTGATTAGAGAATTGGCTTTTTTTTTTTTATTTTCAAATACCTGTTGGAAATTTGTAAATCTTCTTTTGAGAAATGTCTATTCAGGTCCTTTGCCCTTTTCTTTTTCTTTCTTTTTTTTTTTTTGTTGAGATGGAGTCTCTCCCAGTCACCCAGGCTGGAGTGCAATGGTGTGATCTTGGCTCACTGCAACCTCCGCCTCCCGGGTTCAAGCGATTCTCGTGCCTCAGCCTCCTGAGTAGCTGGGATTACAGGTTTGCACCACCACGCCCTGCTAATCTTTTGTATCTTTAGTACAGATGGGATTTCACCATGTTGGCCAGTTTGGTCTCAAACTCCTGACCTCGTGAACCACCTGCCTCAGCCTCCCAAAGTGCTGGGATTACAGGTGTGAGCCACTGCGCCCAGCCTATTCAGGCCATTTGCCCATTTTAAAATTTTGTTATTTTGTTTTCTTCCTATTGAGTTGTTTGAGCTCCTTATTTATTTTGAAAATTAACCCCTTATCAGATGTATGATTCACAAATATTTTCTCCCATTCTGGAGGCATCTCTTCGCTTTGTCAATTGTTTCCCTTTGTGTGCAAATGTTTTTTAGTTTGATGTAACCCCATGTGTAAACTTTTGCTTTTATCGCCTATGCTTTTAGGGTCATATTCAAAAAGTTATTGCCCGGGCCAATATCATAGAGCTGTTCCCCTGTATTTTCTTTTAGTAGTTTTATAGTTTCAGATCTCATATTTAAGTCTTTAATCCATTTTGAGTTGATTTTTGTATATGGTGTGAAAGGAGGGTCTAATTTCTTTATTTGAAATGTGGATATACAGTTTTCCCAATACCATTTATTGAAGATGTGGTCTATTGTGTTCTTGGCACCTTTGTTGAAAATTAACCATAAATGTGTGGATTTATCTCTAGGCTCTTTGTTCTGTTCCATTGATTATGTGTTTTTATGCCAGCACTATGCCGTTGTTTTTTTTAAAGTTTTATTTTGTTTTTATTGGCACATGATAATCTATTGGCACATATTTACAGGGTACAGTGTGATGTTTTGATATATGTATACATTGCATACTGATCAAATTTGGGTAATTAGCATATCCGTCACCTCAGACACTTGTCATTTCTTTGTGGTAAGAACATTCAAAATCCCCTCTTCTAGCTATTTTGAAATACACACACATTACTGTTAACTCTAGTCACCCCACTCTGCAGTAGCACAGCAGAACTTATACCTCCTATCTAACTGTAACTTTGTGTCTGTTGACCAATCTCCATCCAGTTTCCTTTTTCCCTTATCCTTCCCGGGCTCTGGTAACTACTCTTCTACTTTCTACTTCTATGAGATCAACTTTTTTAGATTCCACATATGAGTGTGATCATGAGGTATTTGTGCTTCTGTGCTTGGCTTACTTTAACTTATCAACTTCAGGCTCACATTTCAGTATTTCTATGACTTTGATTTTACTTTGACATATAATTGCCAGGTCAAGTCTTGTAAATTTTAAATTTAAATATATGTTTTCAAATGGTCCTCCAAGTTGTCGTTACGAATTTAGCAGTGGAGGATAAGAATGTTTCCCCTTATTCTTCCCAACATCTGAGAAAATGGGGCACAGTTACAACTAAGCAATAGTTGGCTGTTATCACATGGAAATTTATGCCTGGTGGTAAAAGTTACAATTTTTCAAAAGAAGCTGAAATTCAGACACTTTAAGTAAAATCTCCTGATTTTTTAATGTTGTCAATAAACATTTTCTGCAAGCCAGTTTCAACCTGCATGCCACCAGTTTGCAAACTCTGGATAAATTGATCTTGAAGAGATCGCTGGAGATCAGTTGCAAATTCTGGAGGAGTTGATCTAACCAGACACAGGACAAGTCATGACAAGGCAGTAAATTAGATGGTCAAGTGCACAGGTTGGACCTATTGTTTCCCTAGAGCACATATTGTGTTTCTCAGGCTGAGTTGAGCATCTCAGGTGAGCTTGGAAGTCATACTAAGGTCATATTTCCCTATAGTATCCATTCATAACATGGACTGCAACTGCTAGAGCAGCTGGAAGTAAGCACCTGAGGCAGCTCAAGTGCATGGAGGCCCTCCCCGTGGAGCTATTGACTCTTCTCAAGGAACAATTAAGAAACTATTGAAGAAAAGGATAAAGAGGGAGCCTACCCACAGGTTGTTTGCTGGGGGACCCAGGGATCCCAATGATCTCTGCCACCCCCAGACATCTTTTTTTTTTTTTTTTTTTTTTTTTTGAGACGGAGTCTCACTCTGTTGCTCAGGCTGGAGTGCAGTGGTGGGATCTTGGCTCACTGCAACCTTCACCTCCCGGGTTCAAACAATTCTCCTGCCTCAACCTCCCAAGTAGCTGGGACTACAGGCACATGCCACCACACCTGGCTAATTTTTTGTATTTTAGTGGAGATGGGGTTTCACCATGTTGGCCGAGCTGGTCATGAACTCCTGACCTCAGGTGATCCACCCACCTCGGCCTCCCAAAGTGCTGGGATTACAGACGTGAGCTACCATGCCTGGCCCAGATATCTTAGGAGAACCTGAAAATGCCAACAAGTCTTGAACGGGACTCATTGCAATTTCTCCTGCATTTCTCATCTTGGTAAATGTCATCATCACTCAACCAGAAAAAAAAGACCACTAAGGTGTTTCACACCTCTATGCTATTTCTATCTTGCAATGAATTTTGGTCTCCACCTGGGTGGAGAATTCTTGCTTGCCCTTCACCAGTCAGCTAAAATGTTATCTCTTTCAAGATACCTCCCAAACTGTATTTGTTGTGGTGTTACTTTCTCCCCGCTCTGTTTTCCCACAGCATTTTTAAATGCTCTCTTAAAATACTTATCTTTCTCTATTGCAGTGTTCTGCTTACCTCTTTATCTTCCTAACTAATGTCCTCAAGGAGTAGTCAGCACCTCGAGGAAGGTTTTACCTGATTCATTTATGGATGCTTTCCCCATAGCAGGTACCCAACAAATGCTTGTTTGTGACAGTTTTTACATAGGCCCACAAATTCTTTGACATTTCTTCTATAAAGTGGTAGAGTTTGTGTTCCTTCCCCTGAAACTGGGAAGGTTTGCGTGACTGTTTCAATCAATAGAATATATGGCTGGGTATGGTGGCTCATGCCTGTAATCCCAGCACTTTGGGAGGCCGAGGCGGGTGGATCACCTGAGGTCAGGAGTTTGAGACCAGCCTGACCAACATGGTGAAACCCCGTCTCTACTAAAAGTACAAAAAGTAGCCAGCCATGGTGGTGGGTGCCTGTAATCCCAACTACTCAGGAGGCTGAGGCAGGAGAATCGCTTGAACCTGGGAGACGGAGGTTGTAGTGAACTGAGATCATTCCATTGTACTCCAGCCTGGGTGACAGAGCGAGACTCCATCTCAAAAAAAAAAAAAAAAAAAAAAAANAGGCCGAGGCGGGTGGATCACCTGAGGTCAGGAGTTTGAGACCAGCCTGACCAACATGGTGAAACCCCGTCTCTACTAAAAGTACAAAAAGTAGCCAGCCATGGTGGTGGGTGCCTGTAATCCCAACTACTCAGGAGGCTGAGGCAGGAGAATCGCTTGAACCTGGGAGACGGAGGTTGTAGTGAACTGAGATCATTCCATTGTACTCCAGCCTGGGTGACAGAGCGAGACTCCATCTCAAAAAAAAAAAAAAAAAAGAAAAAAGGTAAAAGTGAAATTATATGACTTTTGATGCTGGATTATAGAAGGTGATGCAACCTCCACCTTGCTCACCGAAACATTTGCTTTCGAAGATTTTAGTTGTTATGCAAGCAGTCCAAACACCATGAGACCACCATGCTATGAGGAAGTCTAAACTAGCCCAATAGAAAGAGACCACACAGAGAAATTCTGAAACGAGTGGAAAGAGGGAGAGAGAGAGAGAGAAATCCAACCAGCCCTAACTGCTTCAGGCTTCATACTCTGCTTTCTGAGGCTAACCACCATCTGACTATAACTGCATGTGATACTCAGCCAGAAATGCCCAGCTGACCTTTTTCTAATTCCTGACCCACAGGGTCCATGAGAAATATTAAAATAATTGTTGCTGTTATAAGCTACTTGTTTTGGTGGTGATTTATCGCACATCAAGAGATAATAGGAACAGAATTTGGTACCTGTAAGTGGGCTGCTGCATTGGTTCTGCCTTTGGGACTGGGTGGGGGAAGGAGACATTGAAAGAGCCTCAAGGAGAATCTTAGCAGAAGTATGACAGGGCTTGAGGAGGCTGTCAGTGAAGGGTTGAATGAGAGAAGGAGAGAGTTAGAAACTGGAGGAAAGCAAACCTTTTCTATAAAGTAGGGAAAATTTCAGCAACACTGTGCCCTGAGGTAATGTGGAAGATAGAAAATGTATTTAATAAACTTGGTGAGGAAGATTGTTGGGCAGTATGTCAAAGGTGAAATCTGGCTGCTAGCTTCCTATAGTAAAATGTAAGAGGATAGAGATTAACCAAAGAGTAACCACTTCAGATTTTTAGTAGATTTTGAAACAAAAGACCTCGGGGAAAAGATCAAAGTGAGGGTGCTTTCAGCAAAATATGATCTCAGAGTAAAGATGAAGCTAACAGTATGACTAAAAAACCCTGTGTTAGCATCTCAGAAAAATTTAAGATGGTGTCTTAGAGACTTTTTCAGGTAGACAAGTCCCTTTTAAAGATCTTACGGGGATGCCTTTCAAACCCCTTTTGTTAAATAATAGACTTTCTAAAATTTTTAGGGAAATTATCCTACCATTGCCTCAGAGGAAGCACCAAATCAGGAAATACTTTTCCGGGTGTGGTGTCATCTATTGAATGGAGCAGTTCGCACATTGATACATAGGAAACCCACAAAGTTTTTAAAGGACTTATATTATCTTGGAATGAAAGGGACAGAGACAGTACAAAAAAAAAAAGAGATACTTGGCTCTCCAACTTTTTAAGGGCAGGAAGCAGGCTGAAAACATGAATCATGTCCTATGGAAAAGGAAAAAAAACTTAGTAGAACAAAGAGACCAGTGGACAAAGCCAAGGGAGTGGAGAATGACTTCCAGGGAGTAGGACCAAGCCCTACTCAATAACCTGGAAACATGTGCCTGGCTGGAAGTTAGAAACGCTACAGATTGTTCCTCCTGTTTGCCTCATTTTTGCCTTTTTAAAAAATATTTATTTTGGGTTCAGTGTACATGTGTAGGTTTGTTATACAGGTAAATTTCGTGTCACAGGGCTTTGGTGCACAGATTATTTCATCACCCAGGCAATAAGTATAGTACCTGATAGGTAGTTTTTTGATCCTCACCCTGTACCCAGTCTCTACCCTCAAGTAGGCCCCAGTGTCTCTTGTTCCCTTATTTGTGTACATGTGTACTCAATATTTAGTTCTGACTTACAAGTGAGAACATGTGACTTCCAGCTCCATCCATGTTGCTTTAAAGGACATGATCTCTTTCTTTTTTATGACTGTGTAGTATTCCATTGTGTGTATGTACCACACTGTTTTTTATCTAGTCTACTGTTGATGGATGCTTAGATTGATTCCATGTCTTTGCTATTATGAATGGTGCTGTGATGAACATCCATGTGTGTGTGTTTTTATAGTAGTATTATTTATATTCCTTTGGATATATACCCAGTAATGGCATTGCTAGGTTAAATGGTAGTTCTGTTTCACATTTTTTTTGAAAAATCACCAAACTGCTTTCCATGGTGGCTGAACTAATTTACATTTCCGCTGGCACTATATAAACATTCCCTTTTCTCTACAACCTCAGCAGCATCTGCTATTTTTTGATTTTTTAAACAGTGGCCATTCTGACTGGTGTAAGGTGGCATCTCATTGTGGTTTTGATTTACAATTCTCTAATAAAAATAGATGTCGAACATTTTTCATATACTTCTTGGCCACATGTGTATATGCCTTCTTTTGAAAAGTGTTTTTCCATGTCGTTTGTCCATTTTTTAATAAGGTTATTTGTTTTTTGCTTGTTGACTTAAGTTCCTTATAGATTCTGGATATTAGATGTTTGACAGATGCACAGTTTGCAAACGTTTTCTACCATTCTGTAGATTGTCTGTTTACTCTGTTGATAGTTTCTTTTGCTGTACAGAAGCTCTTTAGTTTAATTAGATCCCATTTGTCAATTTTTATTTTTCTTGCAATTGCTTTTGACATCTTTGTCATAAAATCTTTATCAGGGCCTATGTCCAGAATAATATTTCCTAGGTTTTCTTCTGGAGGTTTTAAAGTTTCAGGTATTACATTTAAGTTTTCAATCTATCTTAAGTTGATTTTTATATATGGTGAAATGAAGGGGTCCATTTTCAATCTTCTGCATATGGCTAGCTGGTTATCCCAGAACCATTCATTGAATAGGAAATGTTTTCCCCATTGCTTGTTTTTGTTCACTTTGCTGAAGATCTGATGGTTGTAGGTATGTGCCTTTATTTCTGAGCTCTCGATTCTGTCCCATTGGTCTGTGTATCTGTTTTTGTACTAGTACCATACTGTTTTGGTTACTGTAGCCTTGTAAAATAATTTCAAGTTGGGGAATGTAATACCTCCAACTTTGTTCTTTTTTCCTAGCATTCTTTGACTATTTGGGCTTTTTTTAATTGCACACAAAGTTTAGAATAGATTTTCGAATTCTGTGAGAAATGTCATTGGTAGTTTGATAGGAATAGCATTGGATCTGTAAATTGCTTTGGGGAATATGTACATTTTAACAATATTGATTCTTCCTATCCATGAGCATGGAATGTTTTTCCCTCTGTTTGTGTCATCTCATATCTTTGAGCAGTGTTTTGTAATTCTCATTATAGAGACCTTTCACCTTATTGTAGTCCTACGTATCTTATTTTTTGTGTATGGTGATTGTGAATGGGATTGTGTTCTTGATTTGGCTCTCAGCTTTGAAATAGTTGGTGTATAGAAATGCTACTGATTTTTGTACATTGGTTTTGTATCCTGAAACTTTGCCAAAGTTGGTCATCAGATCAAGGAGATTTTAGACATAGACTATTGGGTTTTCTAGGTATAAAATTGTATCATCTGCAAACAGAGATAGTTTGACTTTCTCTCTTCCTATTTGGGTGGCTTTTATTTTTTTCCATTGCCTGATTGTTCTGGTTAGGACTTCCACTAGTATGTTGAGTATGAGTGATGAGAGTGGGCATCGTTGTCTTGTTCTGTTCTCAAGGGTAATGAGTCCAGGTTTTGCCCATTTGGTATGATGTTAACTGTGGGTTTGTCATACATGGCTCTTATTATTTTGAGGTATATTCCTCCAATGCCTGGTTTGTTGAAGGCTTTTAACATAATGGTATGTTGAATTTTATCAAAAGCTTTTTCTGCATCTATTGAGATGATCATGTTTCTTGTTTTTGCTTCCATTTACATGATGAATCACATTTACTGATTTGCACCTGTTAAACCAACCTTGCATTCCAGGCAAAAGCCTATTTGATTTTGATGAATTAGTTTTTTGATGTACTGCTGTATTCAGTTTGCTAGTATTTTGTTGAGAATTTTTGCATCTATGTTCATCAAAGATACTGGCCTAAAGTGTCTCTGCCAGGTTTTAGTATCTGGATGATGCTGGCCTCATAGAATGAATAAGGGAAGAGTCCCTCTTCCTCAATTTTTTTGGAATAGTTTCTGTAGGAATGGTACCAGCAATTCTTTACATATCCAGTAGAATTCGGCATGAATCTTTATGGTCCTGGGCTTTTTCTGGTTGGTAGTTTTTTTTTTTTTAATTACTAATTCAATTTTGTAACTCATTATTGGTCTGTTCAGGGTTGCAGTTTCTTCCTGGTTCAATCTTGGTGTGTTGCCTATTTCCAGGAATTTATTAATTTCTTCTAAGTTTTCTAGTTTGTGTGCATAGAGATGTTCATAATAGTGTTCGAGGGTTTTTCGTCTTTCTGTGGAGTCAGTGGTAATGTTCCTTTTGTCATTTCTGATTGTGCTTATTTGGATCTCCTTTCTTTTCTTTATTAGTCTAGCTAGTGATCTATCAATCTTATTTATTCTTTCAAAAAATCAACTTGTAGAATCGTTGATTTTCTGTATATTTTTTTCACATCTCAATTTCATTCACTTCAGTTCTCATTTTAGTTATTCCTTGCCTTCTGCTAGCTTTGGGGTTGGTTTCCTCTTTTTTTTTTTTTTTTTTTTTAAGTTCCTCAAGGTGTGATATTAGGTTTTTAATTTGAAATCTTTCTAACTTTTTGAGGTAGGCATTTTGCATTATAAGCTTTCTTCTTAACACTGCTTTAGCTGTGTCCCAGAGATTTTGTTATGTTGTATCTTTGTTCTCATTAGTTTCAAATAATTTAATGATTTCTGCCTCAATTTTATTGTTTACCCAAAAGTCATTCAGGAGAAGGTTGTAATTTCCATTCAACTGCATGGTTTTTAGCAATTTTCTCAGTGTTGATTTCTATTTTCATTGTGCTGCCGCCCGAGAGTGGGTTTGGTATGATTTTGTTTTCTTTTTTTTAAAATTTGCTGAGAATTGTTTTATGTGTGGTAAATTTTAGAGTATGTGCCAATGAGAAGAATGTATATTCAGTTGTTTTGGGATGGAGAGTTCTGTAGATGTCTGTCAGGTCCATTTGGTCAAGTGTCGGGTGCAGGTCCTGAATACTTTTTTAGTTTTCTGCCCCAGTGATCTGTCTAATACTGTCAGTGGGGTGCTGAAGTCTCCCACTATTATTGTGTGGTTATCTAAGTCTATTCACAGGTCTGTAAGAACTTGCTTTATGACTCTAGGTGCTCCTGTGTTGGGTGAGTATATATTTAAGAGAGTTAGGTCTTGTTGAATTGAATCTTTTACCATTATGTAATGGCCCTCTTTGTTTTTTGTTTTTTTGTTGTTTAATCATTGTTGGGTTAAAATAGCTTTTGTCTGAAATTAGAATAGCGACTTCTGCTTTTTTCTGTTTTCCGTTTGCTTGGTAGATTTTTCTCCATCCCTTGACTGTGAGTCTATGGTGTCATTGCTTGTGGATGGATCTCTTGATGATAGTATATAGTTGGGTTTTGATTCTTTACCTTACTTGCCACTTTGTGCCTTCTAATTGACACATTTAGTACACTTACATTTAAGGTCGATATTGATATGTGCATTGTTCATGTCATCATATTGTTAGCTGGTTATTATGCAGACTTGATTGTGTAGTTACTTTATAGTGTCAATGGTATGTGTATTTAAGTGTGTTTTTGTAGTATCCAGCAACTGTCTCTCCTTTTCATATTTAGCATTCCCATCAGGATCTCTTGTAAGGCAGGTCTGGTGGTAACAAATTCCTTCAGCATTTGTTTGTCTGAAAAGGATCTTATTTCTCTTTCATTTATGAAGCTTAGTTTGGCTGGATATGAAAATTCTTGGTTGGGATTTCTTTACTTTAAGGATGTTGAATATAGGTTCCCAATCCCTTCTGGCATATAGAATTTCTGCTAAAATGTCCACTGTTAGTCTGATGGGGTTTCCTTTATAGATTACCTGCCCCTTCTCTCTAGCTGGCTTTACAATTTTTTTCTTTCATTTTGACCTTGGAGAATCGGATGACCATGTGTCTTGGGGATGGTTGTCATGTATAGTATCTCACAGCAGTTCTCTGCATTTCCCGAATTTGAATGTTGGCCTCTCTAGCAAGGTTGGGGAAATTTTTGTGGACGATATCCTCAATGTATTTTCTAAGTTGCTTGCTTTCTGTCTCTGTCTTTCAAGGATGCCAGTGAGTCATAGATTTGATCTCTTTACATAATCCCATATATTTTGGAGGTTTTGTTTATTCTTTTTTATTCTTTTTTCTTTATTTTTGTCTGATTGAGTTACTTAGGAGAACCAGTCTTTGAGCTCTGAGATTCCTTCCTCAGCTTGTTCTATTCTGCTATTAATACTTTCAATTGTATTATGAAAGTTTTGAAGTGAGTTTTTCAGCTCTATCAGATCAGTTTGTTTTTTTCTTAAAACGGCCATTTTGTCTTTTATCTCTTGTATTATTTTATTGTATTCCTTAGATTCCTTGGATTGGGTTTCAACTTTCTCCTGAATGTCAGTGATCTTTATTTTCATCCATATTTTAAGTTCTATATCTGTCATTTCAGTCATTTCAGCCTGGTTCAGAACCATTGCTGGGCAACTAGTATGGTTGTTTGGAGGTGAGAAGACACCTCTGGCCTTTTGAGTTGTCAGTGTTCTTGCACAGGTTCTTTCTCATCCTTCAGATTGAAGGATGATGCCCCTTCAGTCTTTGAAGTTGCTGTCCTTTGGATGAAGTTTTTTCTTTTATCTTCTCTGATGCTCTTGGGAGTCTGATTGTGGTATAAGGTGAGTTCAGACAACTGGCTTCATTTCTGGAAGATTTTAGCAGGCCAAGACAGCTCAGCACTCCTGGGCTGTGTGCTCTAACTTTGGGTGGTTTGTACCAGGCCCTTAGTTTTGTTCTCTGGCCCCATGAGGTTAAGAACCTGCTGCACTAGAGGAGCTGTGGTGTTCCCAATCCATTGGCCACAACAGTTTGATGAGGGGCTTCCACCTGAAGCACTTCATCAATGTGGTGACAGTGGGATTTGTGCTCACTCGCACATGTCAGAAGCCATAGCAGGGTGTACACACATCCTCTGGTGGGGGTGTTGCTGGTACCTGTGCTAGCACTCACACCAGCAGCAGGGCAGGACACTGGTGTGGTTGCTGGGTCCTGCACACATTTTTGCTCCATTTGTGAATGGAAGTACTTAATGTGGTTATCCTATGCCTGTCCCACCATCGTATGTTGGCATGTTATGGGTGAGTAACTTGTCTCTGCAGAACACTGATTAGATTTAGAAGAACCATATCTAAGGATCCTCATCTGCACCCAGACCTGATATAGATGATGAGATTCTAGACCTAAAGTCCAAGTCCGATGCTGTAATAGAATGAAACTTCTTGGGGAGAGGGGGCCTCGTGAGGAGGTAAGTGTATTTTGCATGTGGGAGGAATGTAAATCATTTGTGGTCCGAGGGCAGACTCTGGTAGTTTTAAAATACAATCTCAATTTCTTTTATACTCAGCTCTTTGAGGAGTACAGTCTGTGTCCCTTCCGCTTGAAAATACGTGGGCTTCTGCAACTGTTTAATTGTGGAGGTCAAACTACGTGACTTCTGGTGTTGAAGGATTAAAGGCATACAACTTCCCTTTTGGTCACTGGAACACTCACTCTTGAAGCTTG
This sequence comes from Rhinopithecus bieti, assembly GCF_001698545.2. Lineage (NCBI taxonomy): Eukaryota > Metazoa > Chordata > Mammalia > Primates > Cercopithecidae > Rhinopithecus > Rhinopithecus bieti. The sequence continues at coordinate 33,435 of NW_016827726.1, forward strand.
TGACTACCACGTAACGGTGGTCCAACTGCCCTAAATCATCACATTGTGAAAAAGCCCAAACTAGCTCACACATGGGAAGCACTGGGAACACATGAAGGAAGAGAGATGCCAGGTTAGCTCTCGCCTGCCTCAGCTACCCACTATTTCCGTTCATACATCTACCTACAACTATATGGGAGACCTTGAGCTGCACTCTTCTGCTGAGCACTAACTGAATTCCTGACTCATGGAAACTATTACAGATAGTAATACAATTGTTGTTTTCAGTCACTAAATTTGGGAGTAACTTGTTATGTAGCGATAAATAACTGAAACACCTGCTTTACAAAATATGGCCTCACTGAGAGGATTGCCTTTCAGTAGTTAAGAGTGTGAAATTGGCAGGCATGGTGGCTCATGCCTGTAATCCGGCTGAGGTGGGCGGATCACCTGAGGTTGGGAGTTTGAGACCAGCCTGACCAACATGGAGAAACCCCTACTAATAATACAAAAATTAGCTGGGCATGGTGGTGCATGTCTGTAACCCCAGCTACTCGGGAGGCTGACGCAGCAGAATTGCTTGAACCCAAGAGGTGGAGGTTGTGGTGAGCTGAGACTGCACCATTGCACTCCAGCCTGGGCAACAAGAGCAAAACTCCATTTCAAAAAA
>NW_016827726.1:34395-86455 GCF_001698545.2 Rhinopithecus bieti
AAAAAAAAAAAAAAAAAAAGTGTGAAATTGCATTTGCATAATCAAGTTAGGTTAGTCAAGATCTTTACAGATTTTCTTCAACAGCAAAAAGAAATATTGCCTTTTGCTATAAACAAGATGATGTCAAGCTTACTTTTGGATAACTGTGTGGGAGTTGGGCAGAAGGCCTGGCCTGTGTCTCCATATGGTGCTTTCCAGATGACTCTTTTGTTATCTGAGTCCTTGAAGCTATACCTCAACATTTGACTCTCTCTATTGGACTCACCTCTGGCTCAAACATTGTTTCTTTCTGTCTAAAGAATGAGACATACTTGTAGTGGAAATTTAAGTTACCACTAGAGAAAAGAAAATAACAAAGGAAAGAGGTTAATTTTCATAAGTAAAAGAGTTTAGGAAATATTTAGTATATAATATTTCTATTATAGGATTAGAAGTTTTAGCAGGAGATTATTAGAAAGGCTGTGATGCTAAATATGGATTATTTTTCATGAGGCTTATTTGGGTACCATATCATTTTTTATGTGAAATTAGAACTTAGAAAAATTATGCCAGTGGTTATTTCTGTTAATGGGACCATAAGTAACTTTTCTTTTCATCTTTTGCTTATTCACATATTTTTATATTTATCACTATTCAACTTGTATTAGAAAAAACACATTATGACCTTGGAATTAATATAGTATTGTTACATAACACACTGAAAGCATAACTATAAATAAAAAGAGCAACAAATCCTATTAAAATAAAACCAAGATCTTCTGTTGAGAAAAACTTCAATAAAGTGAAAACAAAAGCCACAAATGGAGAGAAACATATAAATAATAAAGAATTGATGTGCGCCATATGTAAAGGATGCTGACAAATCAATTAGGAAAAGACAATACATCCAACTGAAAAATAGGCAAGAGACATGAACAGATATTTCATTAAAGAGGAAGACCAAGTGCCTAATATGTATACAAGGAGGCACTCAATATCATCAGTAATCAGAGAAATGCAAATTGAAATGTCAATTATATGCTATTTTATATCCACTGAATTGAAAAACGTTAAAAGAAATAGCCTTCAATCAATACCAAATGCTGATAACAACGTGTAGCTACAGGTGCTTTTTTTTTTTTTTTTTTTTTAACTTTAAGTAGCTACAGGTGCTCTTATCCGTGCTAATGGCAGTAAAACTGGTTCAACCACTTTGGAACACAAGTTGACACTATGGAGCAAAGTTGGTAGTATACACTCCTTATATGCTGGCTGTTTTCCATTTGCCTTTCTAGACCCCTTCTTCACTTGTCTTCCCACCGTTCTGTGCCTGGGAGGCTGACTCACACACAGTGCATCAAGAACTGCCTTCGTGCATATATCTGGGTTTGGCTGACTGTGGCTGCAGATCTGAAGGCAGAAGGAGAGTGAGGGCAACTTCTTCATCTCCCAGCCCCATTCTCCCTTGCCTGGACAGTTTGCTGGTGGCTATGTTCTTCTTCTAACCACCGCAACTGCAGTCTGACAGCCCTCTTCCTCAGCTCTCACTCTAGGTCCTGGGAACTGTTCCTTCCGGTCTTGGGGTGCTGACATCTCATGCACTTTTAGCTCTAGGATGCTTCACCGTCCCGTTTGTTGTTCTCAACCCTGTCCCACGCTTGTAATAGTTCCTTCACTGAACTGCTTCAATTCAATTGAAGACAATTGGAGTATATATCATCTATCACCTGCTGCAACCTTGACTAAAATGAAACATGACCTAAGAATTTCACATCTGGGCATATACCCTGGAGCAGTGCATGCAGCAGAAATCTAAAGCAAGTCACACATGTAAGCACACATGTTAACTTGAAATTTTCCAGGAGCCACATTTCTAAAAGTTAAAAGAAGCTGGTGAAATTAATTTTAACAATACTTAAACTAGGGTATCAAAAACATTAACATTTTAACATGTAATCCGTATAAAAATTATTAGTGAGATACTTTCCATTCTTTTCTTTGAGCTAAATCTTCAAAATTGGGTGTGTATTATATAATTACAGCACGTCACATTTCAGACCATATTGTACACATTTCAAGTGCAGAGTAAGAATAGCCACACGTGGCTAGGGACTACTGTAATTGGCACCACGATCCTAGAGAAAACTCTTGCATAAGTTTCCCAAGAGACAGCCTGACCATCCCAACATATAGGCATATTGCTTCCACACAAACAGAAAAGGATTGCCTCTGGTTGGTTGCAAGTATTTCTCATCCATCTTCTCCAAACCAAATACTCCTTGTTTATAGTGAACTTTAATTAAATTTATTTATTTATTTATTTATTTTTGAAACAGAGTCTCACTCCATCACCCAGTCTGGAGTGCAGTGGCACAATCTCAGTTCACTGAAACCTCTGCCTCCTGGGTTCAAGCAATCCTCCGGCCTCCGCCTCCCGAGTAGCTGGTACTACAGGTGAGCACCGCCATACCTGGGTAATTTTTGTGTTTTGTTTTGTTTTAGTAGAGACAAGGTTTTGCCATGATGGCCAGGCTAGTCTCAAATTTCTGACCTCAGGTGATCCACCCACCTTGGCCTCCCAAAGTGCTGGGATTACAGGAGTGAGCCACCATGCCCGGCCTACAACGAAACTTTAATGCAAGATTTAGGAAACTGCACCAGTTTCAGAGTTGGGTGGGAGGAAACTGAAAAAGGTAGGTTTGGGTCCAGTTACTGTGTTCTTTCACTCTTCACAGAAAAGTTCCCATATGATCTCTCATTCTCTGCCTGCTCCCTTTTTAAATAGTCTTTTTAATTAAGTATTTTCATTCTATCATTTGCTCCTCTTTCTCTGCTCCTTTCCCGCAACATACTCCTGTGGCCAAGCTACTCCTTCCTAATAAGTCTCAGGCCACTGGCCCCTTCTGTGCTTTGAAAGCTCCACAACCTCTGTTAATTATTGCATATCAGCGATTATTTTCCTGACTATAGGAGTAGCGGGTGTGTATTAGTCTGTTCTCATGCTGCTAGTAAAGACATACCTGAGACTGTGTAATTTAGAAAGAAAAGAGGTGTAATGGACTCATAGTTCCATGTGGCTGGGGAGGCCTCACAATCATGGCAGAAGGTAAAGGAGAAGCAAAGTCACATCTTACATGGTTGCAGGCAAGAGAGCCTGTACAGGGGAGCTGCCCTTTATAAAACCATCAGATCTCATGAGACTTAGTCACCATCATGAGAACAGCATGGGAAAAACTGGCCCCCATGATTCAATCACCTTCCACTGGGTCCCTCCCACAACATGTGGGGATGATGGGAGCTCCAATTCAAGATGAGATTTGGATGAGGATGCAGTCAAACCGGGATTATGGAAGCTACAATTCAAGATGAGATTTGGGTGGGGACACAGTCAAACCATATCAAGGTGAGAGAGCAAGTTCGTCTTGGTGGAAGGAAAGGTTTGGCCCCTTCCTTCCATGAATTCTCATTCTCAAGGCTGCGGTGTGCATATGCCTTTAATACATGTAGTGATCTCCATTCTGCTCATGCTTTCGGAAATGAACCACTTCATTTCATGAAGGCTAGGGGAAGGTCTTGCCAAATTCCCTCTTGGATTTTAAAGAATTCGCTTGGAGTAAAGAAAGGTGAAAATAAGGAAAGAACAACAAAAAGGACCAATTATAAAGAGAGAGCAAATGCAACTTTTTAAGCTTCATTTTGGGTTAAGATTATAGCTGCAGGGAATGATAATTGAGTAGATATTAATGTGCAAAGTGCTGTCTAAATAATTATGGCTGGCAATGGTATTCAATTATCATTTTTGAAGATAGAAAACATTTAGAGATGGTCAGGTTAATAGGGTGCTAATTCCAGAAGGCAAACATTTTAGAGTGTTGGTGGGAAAGCTGCCATATTAGAGACTAATTTATTTTAAGTACAAATCAATAGCCAGTTTACAGGATAAAGTGAAGGTATTTTGAAAAGTGTAAAAAATGATGCTGTTGTAAGAGATTAACTTTATTCCCAGAGGAGCAGTGGCAAGGTTTGAAGAGAGAATTGCCACCTATTCTACCCGATACCCTATATGCTTCCCCTATTCTACCCATCCACCTTCCTTTTCTTACCCCAGCTACTCCAAAGAAAGAAAAGTGACCAGTTTGGTCAGATATCAAGACCTCTACAGGAATATGGTTGGCCAATGGAGGGATCAGGGCCACTAAGTGTCAGAAAAGCTATTCTACTTTCTACCTCCCTCTGTCAAAGTCACCTGTGCAAGACTTGCCTCTTGGGGCTAGGACAGCTGGCATCTCTCCAGTGGGACACAGGTATATTAGGGGCTCAGTCGCCATTCAGTCCCAGCCAGCCCTCTTCCCTCCTACCCGGCCTAAAGCCCACTTCCCTCCTACTTGCAAAAGTGGCTTATTAAGAGTTCCAAGATTTGAAAACAGAAAGAATGCAGGAGCCCTTTATACCTCAGTCTTGAGCTTTGTTCTCCAATTCAGGGAGAACAGGAAGCTCTGCTTTAATTTTTTTTTTTTTTTTTTGGTTCAAAGAGGGAAGGCGGGGGGTGGGGGGGAATTGTGAGAATATAGGATGCCTGTTCCACTTTCAATAGGAATATAATATTCTTTCTATTTTGCTATTGTTCTTTATATGTGTTATTCTCTTTGCAAAAAACAAAAAACAAAACAAAACAAAAAAACCGCAGAGAACAAGGCAAGTAGTAGACATCAGTCAACAAAATCCAATTTTTATCCCAATATCCCACATTATTCTCCAACCCCAAGAAATTTGGCTAGTGTCTGTGTGAGATTTAAAAATATAGAACACTCAATTAAATTTGAATTGCAGATAAACAGTTGGCATTTTTAGCATAAGTATGTCCCAAATATTGCACGAGACATATTTATACTAAATTTTTGTTATTTATCTGAACTTCAAATTTAACTTGGCTTCCTGTACTTTTATTTGCTAAATGTGGCAATCCTTCATCTATGTTCTGATTCTCTCCAGAAGTAGTTAGTGCAATGTCTAAGAAAGAACAAGGAGCCTAGAGCCGTACGGACCTGGGTTTGAATACCTGTTCTGTCACTCATCAGCTGTCAGATCTCGGGCAATATATGTCACCAAAGTCAGTTCAGCTTCCTCGCCTGATAAAGCAAAGACAACAATGGTGCCCACTTTATGGGGTTGTTGTAAAGACGAAATAAGTTGACGTACGTACGGCACTTAAAACAGTGCCTGGTAGGTAAAAGTGTTCGGTAATGTTTGTATTAAAAGGCTTTCTGGCATGGCAGCAAATATCATTCAATGGCAGTTCTTTGGTGCCTGTCCTATGCTCCAATTTGCAGATCAGTTTATATAAACCCAAAGTCTTCTTCACAGGGAATCTGATATGTTTGCCCAGGCCGTTACGCCCTTTCTAATGCAGCCTATCAGCCAATGAGTCTCAACTCTTTCGTAGTGAGAGAAGGACATCAAAATGCTCTGAGAGCAGCATTCTTAAATCCTCTTATAAAAACGGGACAACAATTAGCAAGAATGTTTCTATCCAGAAATACGTTAACCCCTTTTTCCTTTTGCTAGGAAAAGAAATGTCTACTAAACTTGTGATGAAACAGCTGGAGGGATGTAACACTGGAAATTATATGAGTTAGTTCAAGAAAGGAACACAGGGAAAATAACTTTACTGTTTACAAATTCTTTTCATTATTACAGAAGTTATTAAAGTGTCCGGAAGGGCTCACAGCAAACCTAGCTGTGGTGTTTATGCCTCTGACAGTACTGGGATAGGCAATTCACTTTTTGTCCCCTTTGCTTTTTTTTTTTTTTTTTAATAAAACTATTTTATAGCTGACTTGTGCAGTTAAATTATTCAGAAAATATAATAAAAACAAGTAAAATCCGCTCATGAGACTCTACTTCAGAGTACCATCTCTCATCACCTCCTCTTACTCCCAATAAAGACAACATTAGTCAATTTTTTATATCATTTTAGAAATTTCTGTGACTCCTCAAGAATATATATAACACAGCCTTTAAAAACCACAGCAAGGGCCGGCCATGTGGCTCACGCCTGTAATCCCAGCACTTTGGGAGGCCAAGATGGGCGGATCACGAGGTCAGGAGATGGAGACCATCCTGGCTAACACGGTGAAACCCCGTCTCTATTAAAAATACAAAAAACTAGCCGGGCAAGGTGGCGGGCGCCTGTAGTCCCAGCTACTCGGGAGGCTGAAGCAGGAGAATGGCATAAACTCCTGCAAGCAAGGAGGTGGAGCTTGCAGTGAGTCGCTGCACTCCAGCCTGGGGGACAGAGCGAGACTCTGTCTCAAACAAAAAAGAACAAAAACAAACAAACAAACAAAAAAACCACAGCAAGGTTTTACTCCACCTAACTGTTGAACAACTTGCTTTTGTCATTTATCTTATGGAAACATTTCCAAATCAATACGTATCCATTTTCTTCAATCTTTTATATCATAACCTTGTCTTCTGTAGTGTAAATGTACCAAACTTAACCGCTATATAAGAAGTGGTTACAGAAGTACTGGTTTAGGAAAAGCTAGGCTCTCTGGGGCATGCAGTCATTTATCTCAGCTTGTAAGTAACTTCAGTGGATTAAATTTCCCCTCACAGGTGAATGAAAATGAAAACACAGCATACAAATATAGGCTGCAGCGAAAGCAAAAAAAGATTATAAAATAACACTATAAACAATGCTATGCTAACAAATTAGACAAATAAGATGGAATAAGCACATTCCCAGAAACACAGGAACTGCTAAAACGGACTCAAGATAAAATGGAAAATCTGAATAGAACAATAACAATTAAAGAGACTGAGTTAGTAATTTTACAAAATCTTTCCAGAGAGAAAAGTCCAGGACCAGATGGCTTCACTGGTGAATTCTACCAAATGTTTAAAGAGGAACTAACACCAATCCTTTCAAAGTGTGAAAAAGGAGGAAATACTTCCTAACTCATTCTATGAGGCCAATAATACACTGATACCAAGGGAGGACAAAAACATCACAAGAAAGAAATCCACAGACCTGTCTCCCTTATGAATATGGACACAAAATCTTGAATAAAATGCTAGCAAACTGAATGCCAGCATAGAAAAATGATTGTGGCATACAAAAAAGGATTCCGATTATAACTGAGATTTTGTTTTTATTTTTTGTAGAGACGGGGGTCTTGCTATGTTGCTCAGGCTGGTCTTGAACTCCTAGCCTCAAGCAATCCTCCTGCCTCGACCTCTAAAAGTGCTAGAATTATAGGCGTGAGCCGCCATGACAAGCCTGAGTGAGATTTATTTCAGGAATTTAAGTCTTTAAATTCAGAAATGAACAAGATAATTCTAATGTTCATGTAGAAATATAAAAGCCAAAATCTCCTGAAAAGAATGAAATTTTTTCTTACTTCAAAACATGATACAAAGCTCCAGTATTACAAACAGTATGGAACTGATATAGGATAGGCATATAAATCAACCTAATAGAACTGTGATTCTAGATATAAGCCATAAGCCAATATATCTATGGTCAATTGATCTTTACCCAGAGTGCCAAGACCATTCAACAAGTAAAGAATAGTCTTTTCCACAAATGGTGCTGGGACAACTCTCATTTCTACATGTTAAAGAGTGAAGTCGGACTCTTACTTCACCCCATATAAAAATTAATTCAAATGGATCAAAGACCTAAATGTAAGAGCTACAGTTATACCTCTCTTAGAAGAAAACATAGGTGTAAATCCTGTGACCTTGGACTAGGCAGTGTTTTCTTACCTGTAACACCAAAGCATACGCAGCAACAATAAAAATGGGTGAATGGACCTCATCAAAATGAAAAACTTGTGTGTGTCAAAGAACACTATCCACAAGGTGAAAAGACAACCCACAGAATGGGACAAAAATATTTGAAAGTGTGTATCTGGTAAGAGTCTAACATCCAGAATATACAAAGAACTCTTACAATTCAACAGTAATAAAAATGTTCTGGAATTAGAGTGATAATGGTTGCACGAACTTGTAAAGGTACTAAAAACCACTGAACTGTTTTCAAATGGTGATTTTTATGATATGTGAATATCAATTAAAATATTTTTGACAGAATTTCCTTCACATATTTAGTCAACTGATTTTGTATGTACGTGCTTATTTGTTTGAGAAGTGTTGATCAAGTTCCATCTGTGTGTCTGACACTAATGTTCCTCTGTGGAGGATGAAAAACCATTGGTTCCCACCTTTAGGATGGGGAGGGCTGTGAGCCACAGGGAGGGTGGAAATCAGTAAGAGGGAGGCAGGAATTAGAGACAGTGTTAGAAAAGAAAAGCCTAGGGCAGTCATGTTGGTAGGGGGAGAGCCCTAGCCTTGAAGTTGAACTGCATATATGAGCTGAGTGATAGTGGTTAAGTCATTTAATATCTCAAGGTATTTATCCTGTTTGCTTTCCATTCATGTCACTAATGGATGGAATACGCATCTCTGCCTGGCTGATATTTACCATGATAAGACAGTCAGGGACCATCTAGCTCAGTGCCCACGACGTGTGCAATGTCCTGCACATATTCACAGAATCTGATTGAAACTCAGGAAGCTCAGGGGGAAAGCTGGCTCCTTCAGAGCCAAGGTCAAGGATTTTCAGAATGTCCCTTTCTGGCTGTGTTTCTGACCAAAATTCATATTCCAGAAAGGGTGAGAACCTGGATGGACTTTCATAGGTCAGGGGTCATTTGGAGTCCACGGGAATGCACATCATGGCTAACAATTCTACTAAGACCCAAGGCTATATTCTGTAGGGGATACTGTATACTCCGAAGGAAGACATGGGGTCTATTCACAAAAGGAGACATGGCTGGTGGGTAGACAGAAACTATAATGCCCCTTATAACTATCCAACCCCACACCCCTTGCAAGCCTTAACCACCCTGGCCTCACAGAACCTCGTCCTCAGAGTCCTTTCTTTCCATCCTTAGTATAATATGGTTCTGAAATCCACAAACCAGCATCCTCCCCAGCATCCCTCATTGATGAAGTGGGATAGCAGATGTGAAAGCCTTTTGCAAACTGCAAAGTAGTTTATAAATATGAGTCTCTATTGTCACTCTTGGTGGCACTTTTCTGCCTGCCACGAGCAGGGTTGAGCTGTGGAGAAAGGCCTAGGGACCCAGAGAAGCTTCCTACCAGATCCGGATGGGAAAGAAATAGTTTCTTTGGGTTGTTGGCTTGTAAATAGCTGGCCTCCCTGCTGATTAGATAAACAACTTTCTAAACAGCCTTTCGGATCTGGAATTAACACTGTGCTCCTCCTCATACTCCATGAAAATAAAACAGGGAGGGTCGGGGCACCTCACTCACCAGAGGGAAGTATAGGGAGAATTCTATTTGCTGCCCCTCACCTTCTCTATTAGCACAGCCCCCCCCCCCCCCCCCCCCCCAGGGCTGGAGGCTCATTGGAACTAAGGCAATCTTAATCATGGCTCAGAGAATTTGCAGGAAGCCAGCCAAGGCTCAGTCAGGGCAAAGCTTTCTCCCAGTAAAGTATTTGTTCCACGATGCTGGGCAACGCTGACCCAAATTGATTCAATGCAGAGTAAAGCCTACTTATTTTTGTTTACTATTGAAGGAAAAGAAACCTCCCTCTTTCCCTTTCAGTTTGGGGGGGTGCATGCGTGGCCTAAAAAATTTGCATCCTTGCTATCCTCTGAGTCTTTGCTTGCTTACTGTGTGAGATACCAACAAGTGAATTTACCTTTCTTATCATCATTTGATACCTCGGGCCTAGACCACTTGTGAAATGCACATTTGTATCCTCAATTTTGCCACAGGTTCCAGAAGTTAAATGCCAATGCCCAGTAGCGTTAGTCAGATTTGGTTAGAAACGAAAGTCAAGATCGGACTGACTGTGCCTTTTAACATTGTTCCTTTCATCAAAACAGCTACCCCACCTTGTACTTGAGAGGCACCTATTCCTTGTAATGGAACAAAAATTATAGAACACACAGTGTTCTCAGTGTTCCCTCTTCCTCCTGCTGCTAAAGCGGGTGGAGTATTCCTCCCCTTCTTCCACCTTTGCCTGGTGTGGCTTGTTTAACTTTCATATTACGGTGACGGAAAAGGAAAAGGGGGGAAAAAAAAAAAAACCAAATATGTGATGGGGAGGGAGAGGGCAAGGCAAAGGGAGAAGAAGGGAAGAACAGTGGAAAAGGCACAGAAGGAGGTTCGTTTTAAAAGAAATCTAGCAGCTGGAAGCCAGGGGAAAAAAAGGGTGGGTAGAATGTGGGGGTCAGAGAAGGGAGAAGCCCTTTTTCAGAAAAAAGACTGGAAAGGAGGGCTCCACTGACACTGAGAAACAAAGGGGGGAAAGAATTTTTTGGGTTTTCTAATTTGAAAAACTGATTTTTTTGGGTTTGGGCTGGGGACCTGTGTCCCTCTTTGGAGTCGGAAAACCCCCCTTGCTCCTGAGGCTGGGACCCAACTGGGGTCTTCATGGCATCCACAAACAAGCAAAAACGCTTGCGGTCCTTGATAAGCATGTTCCCCTCACAGCCTTAAATAGAAAAAATGGTTGGAAACATTTTGCCAATGAAAACAACCTTTAACATATATGCTTTTTTATTTTCTTTTTTTTGCCCCCCCTGGAAACCCCCTGGTCCCAGATTTTAATAATGTTTTTAATCTTTCATTTTGGTTTTCCCCATATTCCTACATTAATTAAGAACTTCCCATAGAAAACTAGGCAGTCCCCCCAGCAGAGGTAAAAGAAAACGTTTCTCCTAGAAACGATAGGAGAAAACCACAACCGTGGGTGGCTTTTCCCTGCCAATGTTCCCCCAAGGTTTTTTTTTCCCTGGCACAATTAAAGGTTTACTAATAACCTCTTTTATTCTATTGAGCTCTTCCTGGGAAGGTGGTGGGGCAGGTAATCATCTCATTTCAACAGACCTTAAAAAGCTTCCCCCAAAGGGAGATTACTGCGGTTTTTCCCTTCCCGACCTACCCAGAAATGCAAGAAATGGAGGCCCACTGGGTTGGGGAATTTGCAATTCATTTCCCTGTATCCCTGCCCCATAAACAAAGTACCCACATACTTGGGTTGCCTTTTGAAAACAACCAAAAAATGTTTATCAATTTATTGGTTCATAAGGGTTTAGAAATTAAATCAAGCTGCCTAACAGGTGTTTGTTTCCCCCCTTCTGGGCAGCCCCTGTGGAGCAAGGGTTTTGTTTTCCAGGCCCCTCTCCTTCCTACCCTTTCTGGTAAGCCTTGCAGGCAAATTTTCCCTTGGGCATTGTTTTTAAGAGCCCCATCTTCCTCCTGCTCTGTTTTTCCCACATATCTTTTTTCCCCCTTCATGTGTCTTTTGGGTCCAATTGCCATCCCCTCCCCTCCTCCCTCCCTTCCCTCCTCCTCTCTCTTCTCTCTTTTTCTTTCTTTTTTTTTCCCTTTTCTTCTTTCCTTTCTTTTCCTTTCTGTTCTTTTCTCCTCTCTTTTTTTCTTCTTTTTCTCCTTTCCTTTCCTTTCTTTTTTCCTTCTTTTCCGTTCTTTCTTCTTTTGTTTTCTTCTCCTCTCTTCTTTCCCGTTTCCCTGTTCCTTCCCTTTTCCTTCCCTTTCCTTCCCTTCCTTCTTGCTTTCCTTTCTTTCCTTCTCCTCCCTCCTTTCCTTCCTTTTCCTCCTTTTCTTTCCTATCCTTTCCCCTTCCCTTCCTCCTCTCCGCTTTCCTTCCTTCTTTCCTTCCCCTTCCCTTCCTTCCTTCCTTCCTTCCTCTCTCTTTCTCTTTTCTTTTAGACAGGGCCCTACTCTGTCACCTAGGCTGGCATGCAGTGGTGCAGTCACAGCTCACTGCAGTCTCAAAATCCCAGGGCTCAAGCCATCCTCCCACTTTAGCCTCCTGAGTAAGCTGAAACCACAGGCACACGCCACCATGCTTGGCTAATTTTTTTTTTTTAATTTTTGGTATACACAGGGTCTCCCTATGTTGCCCAGGCTTGTCTCAAACTCTTGGGCTCAAGCAATCCTCCTGCCTTGGCCTCCCAGTGAGCTTGGCTCACTGCAAGCTCCACCTCCCTATAATCCTATAGGATTATAGGCCTGAGCCACTGTGCCTGCCTCAAATTACGTTTTATAAGGACACCAGTTACCTTGGACTAAGGCCTACCTTAATGACCTCATCTTGATCATCTGTAACACTCTATTTCCAGAGTACTCATATTCATAGGTACTCACAGTTAGGACTTTAGTATCTTTTGTGGGGACACAACTCAACCCATAACAGTATGCAACTAGCTCAAGGCAGCATGACAACGTCATAGCGGAAATAAGGAGCACTGGGTTCCTGTTGTGACTCCCATAACATATTAGCTGTGTGTCTTTTTGTAGGTGACTTCATCTGTTCGTTTCTCAGTTTTCCTATCTGTTAAATGACAATTATAATATCTACTCATAGAGTAGTTGCCAGAATCAAGCAAGATGAAAAGAGTAGAAAGTACAGTGGTGCCCAAAGTCAGTGCCCAATCCTTCCCTCTCTAAGCTCTATTCTTCCTCTTAGAAATCTCTGGGCTAGGCCGGGTGTGGTGGCTCACACCTGGAATCCCAGCACTTTGGGAGGCTGAGGCGGGTGGATCACGAGGTCAGGAGATGGAGACCATCCTGGCTAACATGGTGAAACCCTGTCTCTACTGAAAAAATACAAAAAATTAGCCAGGTGTGGTGGCGGGCGCCTGTAGTTCCAGCTACTCAGGAGGCTGAGGCAGGAGAATGGCATGAACCCGGGAGGCGGAGCTTGCAGTGAGCTAAGATCGCACCACTGCACTCCAGCCTGGGTGACAGATCAAGACTCTGTCCTCTGTCTCAAAAAAAAAAAAAAAAAATCTCTGGGCTGTGGCCTGCCTCAGCCTCCCTCTTTCCAGAGGGAGACAAGGAAGGACAGCTAGCTGGTACTTGAAGAAACCGCGCACTTCATGTCGGCTCAGACTCAGCTACTGGTTTTCCTACACTGCTGCTTCTTTACAAAGCTGCTTAATTTTCCAAGGGGCTGAAATTGCAAAGCTAATTTCCATATTGACTTATGAAATGAAATGAGAACTTAGGAGAAAAGGTGAAGGAAGTAACTTAATAATAACTGTCAGGTGCATGAGAGGTAATTTTATGCAGGCAGGAGGCCAAAATTTTTTCCATTTATATTGGGAATAGGATAAAAGGAAACGGGCACACACTTTTGCAGGAGCAATTTGAATAAGACAGGCTCTGCTTATAGGGCTGATAGCAGGGTTGGCCTTGAGCAACCCTAGGAATGAAATGAAGTTGAAGTTGGTTATTCATATCATTTCTGTTTTTTTTTTTTTGAGACGGAGTCTCGCTCTGTCACCGGGGCTGGAGTGCAGTGGCCGGATCTCAGCTCACTGCAAGCTCCGCCTCCCGGGTTCCCGCCATTCTCCTGCCTCAGCCTCCGGAGTAGCTGGGACTACAGGCGCCTGCCACTTTGCCCGGTTAGATTTTTGTATTTTTTGGTAGAGACGGGGTTTTACCGTGTTAGCCAGGATGGTCTTGATCTCCTGACCTCGTGATCCGCCCGTCTCGGCCTCCCAAAGTGCTGGGATTACAGGCTTGAGGCACCGCGCCCGGCCTATTCATATCATTTCACCTCTCCCTTCTGCTATTGCCAGGGATGCACCAACTTCAGGCACTTCTATTAGCACTGCCAACTTTGAGTAGAGTGAAATGGACAATCTCTTCCCAGCAGCATTCATTCACACATATATACGGGGCACCCACAGAATGAGGGTAGGCTAGCTGCTGTAACAAACAGTTCCTAAAGCTCAGTGGTCAAACCAAATAGGTTGCCTTCTTTTTCAACAAGCATTCAACACAAGTGTTCCTGATGAAAATATTCTCCTCCAGGGAGCAAGTTTGGGGACCAGGTATCCTTCTATTTTCTGGCTGAGTCCCCCTCTAGGTCTCAGAGATTGCTCCATTCAGCCAGAAGATGAGAAGTCATGGGGATTGTGCGTGGGAGGGTTTAGTGGCCCAGGCCTGGAAGTGGGGACGTCCCTTCTGAACACATCCCATTGACCAGGACTCAGTCCCGTGGCCCCACCAATCTGCAGAGGAGGCCGGGTGGTGTGGTCTGCATGGGAAGAGAAGGGAAAGGGAAAGCACCAGCCCGTGTCTGTGGTAAAAGTGTTGGGGAAATAGTTGTTCTCTCCTTTGTATTTCCTGTAGCACTCTGTCCATTTATTTAACAAATGTTTGCTTATGTATAGGCTGAGCCAAGTCACGTGTTAGGTCCCAAGGCTAACTCAATATGGTCCATAGCAGATGAGCCCTGCCACCAACTGGTCACATTACATTGTATTTGCTTTTTCACACATTTGTGAGTCTGAGACTGGATTCCCCCAGATACAGTCCCATAGATAAGGGTTTGGGTGCAAGACCATTGGTGTCACACCTACATCCCACTCTCCAATTATCCTCTCAGTGCCCATCTTCCAGCTGCCTGAGGACTTTCTACTGCTACTAGAGATCAGGAAACCAGTGCCCTCAAGGATTAGGCCTCCACCAAAACCTCCACTCCCCTACCCTTGGGCTGGGTAATTCTGAGCTGTGACTCTATGGCCCCTGGAGTTGCCCTGGGTTAATAAATTTCCAGGTAGCCACAGCACTAGCTGACTTGATAATGCCGTTTTTAATTGGCTACCTACCTTTCCTATCTCACCCCCTCACACTCCTACTAGTATTTCTCTTCACTTCCCAAATAAATGACTTGCACGCAAACCCTTGGTTACTGAGGGACTATATCTGAGGGAATCTAGTCTAAGACACTCTCTTTGCCTGAAGGTGTTTGCTTCTTTAGGGAGGAGCTATTTCTTATTTATCCTTGTTTTCCCAGAGCTCAGAGCAGAAGCTCATTTGTTCATCCAACAGGCACACAGTGCATACCTGGCCTGGGCCCAGCCTGGTACTTGGTGCTGGGCACACAAAGAATCATTGGATGAAAGAAACTGTGCTGTTTCTGCAGGTGACAAGTTTAGGTTTTGGCATGTTGAACCTGAGGCTGTAAAAACTTGTACTTGAGAACTAGTATCTCCAGATTAAGTTCTCAGCTAAGCTTTCTATCAGGCATCCCACTGCCCACTTTAAAAAAAAAAATTCCCTCCTGCCTTTCTTGCAAGGATCTCAAACCCCAATTCTAAATCTTGTTCTCTCACCTTCTTCAGTCTTAATTCAGATGCCACCATCAGTTCACCTTCTCTGCAAGACCTTCACTGATGCTCATTTTTAAGGTTGCCACTCTTGGAGCAGCCCTCTCTATTCTACTTCCCTGCTAAGCATGTTTTACCATCTAACAAATTATGCATTTAATCTAAACCTATTGTTTTGTCTGCCTCTTGCTGCTAGAATTCAATTTCATGAAGGTAGGGGTTTCCATCTGCTTCCTTCACCACTGTGTCCCTAACATCTAAAATGATGGCAGCCACAAAAAGACTCCTCAAAATATCATTTGTTAAATAACTGAATGAATTTGTTAAATAAGGTGACGTGAACATTTTCCGTGAGTAACAGAAACTATGAGGTCAGAGCTTAAAAGTGAAGGTCCAGGTAAGCAGGACGGTGCCATTTTCTGGCTGAATTGTGTTCCCTTAAAATCCACATGCTGAAACCCCAACCCTCAGTGTCTCAGAACATAACTTATTTGGAGATAAGTTTCCCCTGACCCAGGCTTCATTAAGGAATAATTGACAAATAAAAGTAGTATATATTTACTGCAGGTACTGTGATATTTCGATATGTGTATATAGCATGAAATGGTTAGATCAATCTAATTAACATATCCATCACTTCACATAGTTACTATTTTGTGCAGTGAGAACATTGAATACCTACTGTCTTAGCCATGTTCAAGTGTACAATGTATTATTATTAACCATTATTATTATAACCACTATAGGGGACAATAGAACTCCAGAACTCGGACTCCTCGTCCACCACTTCCTCATTTCCTCCACCACCTAGGTCTTTAAAGTAATTAGGATAGATTGGGGCTCCAGTACAATAGGACTGGTGTCCTGATAAGAAGAATAAGAGACATCAGGGCCATGCGTGCATAGAGAAAAGGCCATGTGAAGACAAAGGCAGAGGACAGCCACCTGCAAGCCAAGCAAGAGACCTTCAAAAAAACCAAACCTATTGACACCTTGTGCTTGAACTTCCAACCTCCGGGACTGTGAGAAAACAAATGTCTGCTCTTTCAGTCACTTAATTTGCCATATTTTGTTATGGTAGCCCCAGCAAACTATACATGCCATAAATCATATATGCCATATTTCATATGGAAATAAAAACTGGAACAGGGCAGTGATACGGATCCCTGCAAAGGAGAGCAGAGAGCAGAGAGAGCAGCAAATGGATTTCAGGAAGCCCCTGGGTGAGTCATATGGTGGAGGAGAGAGAAGCAAGAGCAGGAGGCAGCCAAGAAGAGGGGGATCAGAGAGAAAGGAGAGGGCCCAGATTTGTGCAGAATCCTGCAAGTTGAGGGCAGCTACTCCCATGCCCATGACCTTCATCAGTTCTTATTTTTCCATTTCCCTCCTACTAATGAACAACCCTTGCTCATGCCACTCCCTTTACATTAAAGACTCCATCAAGACTTCTTAGCTTTGCTATTTTTCATGAAAGACTCTCTAGAAATGTTTATTCGATACATAATTTGTTAAAAAAATTAAACTCCATAAAGATGGCCTGCCTTCTGGGAACATAATAAAACTAGTCTTTAATCTGAAATTCATTCTTTTCTACAGCAGAGAGAAGCATCCAGTGTGTGTGTGTTGCCTGCTTGCTTGTGAATTTCCACTTAGCCATTACACCATCTTTTTTTATTTTTTTCTTTTCTAAAAATGAGTCCTTGTTTCTGAAAAAAGCTACAATAGTCATCTTCGGCAATTACCAACATTTCCCCACATTAAGACATTCGTTTCCACATCTGGCAAGGAGAAAACAGCAGGAAGTCACATGTGCCCTGGATCCTCATTGTAACCAATGTCAATACTGTATTTTCTGAAAGTGTTTCCAGCGGTCCGATGGCGGGGACTCAGCAGTGTTTGTCTTGGGGGCATGTGATCTATTTGGGTAACCTTGGGTATCTGGCTCACTAGATGGGATGCTGAGGCATGAAGCTCCGCAAACTGTGACTACTACGCAAAGGCATTGTTCTTTGACTTCAGAATACATTGCATAACATTTCACATTTTTCATATTATTTTAGAATTTTAGAGCTGGGAAAATTCTGAAAATCCTTCATCAGCCCCTTCATGTGGATTAATTGATTTATTTTTAGAGCTAGTGTAGCAAGATGGTTAAAAATGTTCATGGTACTTGCTCAGCCGCTGACTAGTTGTATAGCCTGGGACAAGCCATCCAAGCTCTGAGTTTTCTGATCTACAGAGTGGGAATAATGAAAGTATCTATGCCAGGGTATTGTACAGAGTAAGCGTGATAATGCAAGTAAGAGAGAGCCCAGGACACTGTGTATATTTAGAAAAGCTTAACGATTACTGTTGCTGTTAGAAACAATCTATGTTTCTGGGACAGTCAGCTCTTGCTATTAAATATAGTAAGAGTCATTGTGTGCTAGTGACAAGGTCACTTAAGTGAGCACTTCTGTTTTTGGCAATCATGAAAGAGGAGGTCAATCTACTGGCCTGGAAATGAGAAGAAAGTCTTTTAAATTAGGATTATTTGCACGGCCAATTGCTTAAATCCAGGTTCTTCCTCCCAACCACGTTGAGTTTATAGCGGAGAGGTAGAGACTATGGGTATTCTCTATATAGACAAATGCTCTAAGATAGATCATGAGGAGAAGAGGCACATATGTCAGTCGTTCCCTGTGATTCCTCTCCAGGCATGATTTATGTTGGTTCTAGGGAATACAAACCCTTGATTCATCCACAACAGTTGGCAGAGATGTATTTATGACCCATCTAGAACCAGTGTTTAATTTATTATATAGAGTCCAGGAAAACTACAATATTTTATGAATTTTTTCCTCTTTGTATGTAACAGGAGGTTCGGCGGGGAGGAGGAAGGCTTATTTGGTCAATAGCTTTGCTCTCCACTGTAATAAAAATTTCCTTGTACTTTAAAGCTATGGGCTTCCATTTAAAACTTAAGGAGTTCAAGTTTGGTTTTGATATTGAGGTCCGGTTCCCTCCACTTCCTGTGTCCTAATGGAGAAACATAGAGTGCCTTGACCACTTTGTGAGCTGGCCAGCTGCCTGTTTTTCCTGGAAGGTTCGAATCCCATCTCAGGTCTTGAACATTCCCAGACACTGTTAAAGATGTCCAGATTGTTGCCCAAAACACTGAAAGAAACTGGCCCCGGCCTGAGCCAAATGCCTCAAACCTTCATCTAAATTCCATACCTTGACTCCTAACTGCAGACACACCTAGAGAGAACATCTTTCTCTTGCTGTCCATCATGAGGACCTGGCAGCCCACTCTGTAAATTCCCCTAATAAATGCTTTGGACTAATCACCCTGGCATTTAGTGCTCTTTTCTGTGGAATCCCAACCAGAGCTATCTTGAGATGGTTTGGGGCATTTCCTTGTGGGAATTCCCCTGCCACTGCTTTTGGGAGAATTTCAGCCATAGGTTTGGTGAAGATGAAATATCCTGTCTACCAAGGAGAACAGCATAAAAGAGTGGTTTCCAAAAACCAATCTATACACATTTTTTGAGCTTGTATCTTCAATAAGTATTTCTATTTATTATTCATAAATTATATTCCTGTACTTCTTCACTAATACAGTATAAACCATATACAAGAAATATAATTTTTAAAACATACTTTTAAGAATAAGTAGAAATGCAATTAAATGTTAATGCTTTCTTCCTATACATGATTTATCTCTTACACAGTGAAGTGTGTGTATATCCCCAACCATGTAAGAGGAGACAAGACTGGATACAAATAATTGTATACACAATGGCTAGTACTAAATAGAGTAGCAGAGAAGGGTGGCTAATACTTCTTCCCAGGAAGATGGGCAGGAATAATAAAAGGTAACCATTGAGTTGGATCTTGAAGGATGAGCACTTTTCCAGATAGACAACTAGAGGTAGAGAAATTCTGGATAGAAAAGCAGGAGGAAATAAAAGTGTTCAGGGGCACAGAAACATGCCCAAGTGAAGGCAGCTGAAAAATTAGTGGTTCAGTTACATCTGGATCACAGGGCATGTGAGACAGAGCTCATGGAGAGGAAACGTGGTGCTGTTGTAAGAAGAGCCTGCATGTCAAGCCAAGCAAGGGGAACCCTATTTTACAGGACAGATAGGATCAAAGGCCACTCTGTGGGTAATGTGGAAGTGGGTTGGAGGAGGAGATACTGAAGTGATATTAGTTGGGATGCTTTCGATAGTGTGGGGAGGAGATGATAGGAATGGAAACTAAAGTACCATTCAGTACCAGTAACAGAGGAGACAGAATGGTTTTAAAAGCATAAAATGGAGGAATTAAGAAGATTCTGTGATTCTATGAATCTGGGACAGACCTTAGGATGACAGGTAAGTGTAGGATATGTCACGAAGCCATATTCAGGCCCCACTAAGAGATGTTTGGTGCTGCAGAGAATTTCTTTGGATGACATGTCAATCACCAGCCTAAAAATTTGCACTGACTTCTCATGTATGGTATAATATATTAATGGCTCCAATTCTTCATCTCTCTCTCTGTACTCTTACCCTTTGCCAAGTGACTTCTTGGGTCTTCTTACTAAAGGGACAGTCTATTTTCCTGTCCCTTGACTCTAAGCTTGACCATGTGACTTGCTTTGGCCAATAAAATGAGATGGAAGTGACAGCAGCCTGGCAAGCTTCTGCCTGGCATTTGTGCCTCTGCTGTCTCCATAAAGTGGACTTGCTTGGGTACATTGGTCCTAAGATGATTAGACCAGCCAACCAGAGCTTCCCCAGCCAACATGCTGCAGCCAAACCCAGTCTAGAGCAGAGCTCCAGCTGACCTGCAGGCAAAGGAGAGAGCATAGCCAAGATGAACCAAGCATAGCCAAAATCAATTGAGCACAGATAAACTCAACTGAGCACAGCCAAGACCAAGTGAGCACAACTTAGATCATTCCTAGCCGATCCATGAACATGTGATTTATAACTGATTGCTGCTTTAAGCCATTGAGATGTGGGGTGATTCTTTACGCAGTAATAACTAACCAATATTCCATTGCACCTTGGATACAGCTTTTAATTCCCTAACATGACCTGCATTAGGCTGATGATCTGCCTTTTCTTGACCTTTATCTCCTATACCTTCTCCTTAGTTTCCTAAGCTCCAGCCTCTGGTCTTCTTTCACTTCTCCAGCTCAGCATGTCCCCCTCACTCCAGGATCCACAGGTCCCTTGGTTTAGATGTCCTCCTTCTCCTAGTACCCTAATCTGGTACACATAGCTAATTTCTATTTATTGTTTAAAATCAGTTCAAAATCTGTTTCCCCAGGGAAGCCTTCTCTAATCTTTACACTGAAGTTAACTTCTCCTATTACATTTTTCCTCAGCATCCTGAATTTTTTATTCACAACCTTTATCACACTTGTAGCTTAAGTACTGCCTATACATTAGCTGTAAGTTCTGTGAAAGCAAAGATTGTATTCATCTTCTCTCTCTAACACAGTGTATTGTGCTAAAAAATAGGATGAATGAATGAATGGTACAATCAATAGAGGTTTTTAAGTTCTGGTCTCTGTTCTATAAATCAGAGTTCATCTATTAAATCCTTGAAATAATAAACTCAGAGACAGGTCAGCTAAGTTTCCTAGTGTCTGTTGAGGAGGAAAGAAAACAGGAAATCGGCCTGAGTGGATGCATTTGCCAAAAAAAAATTCACAGCTGTCACAATGTTTCCGCCATCAAAGCAGGGACTAAAAGAACTACAAGGGAAGGGAACCAGTGCCAGCTTCTGGGGAATTTTCAGGTCCAAATTTGGTGAAAGATTCGTGCAGGCTTCCCTGCCTGCACCTGCAGTTGCTTGTAGGCACAAAATGTTTTGCTCAAATAATTCCACCCACCATTAACCAAATGAATGCTTTGGGGTGCTATGCTGTATTTAACTCGAAGTCTATCAAATCTTGTGTTTTCTGTGACTCCTCTTTCTCTCAGAATTATTTTGTCAGGGTAGCAATTTGAATGAAGAAACTTTTGCAATTTCAGTGAGCCTGAAGACATCTTTCAATAGTTGAGTGACTACTTTGTCAACTTCAGAGCCAGCAGCGGGGTTTCAGAAAGGAGAGAGCTCTGGGCTTGTGTTTCAGTTTACTCTTTTTTATTTTTATCTTTTTATTCTTTCTTTCTTTCTCTCAACAAATATTGACTGAGAGCCTAATCTGTGCCAGGAACTACATGAAGTGGTCATACTCAATACTCCACTCTCAGGATTTTGAGAAGAGCATGAAATTAGAAATTTGGAAGTGCTTGGTATATATTATATGTTCAAAATTCTTCTTGATGGCCCCCAAAGCTCTAATTTTTTGGGTGCCTTCCTACATCTCAGACCTAATTTTCTATGATTTTCCCTTTGCCACCTTCTCTATTTTTAAGACACCCTGGCCTCATTTCTGATGCTTAAATGTGCCAAATTGGTGCAATTTTCATTCTCTTTTCCTGGAACATACTTCTCCCAGATCTGATACCTCTTGACATTCGAGGCTTAGCCCAAGGGTCCCCTTCTCAGAAAGACCTGACCTGAGTGCTCCACACTTACCCACAACTACTCTCTCTTACACCACATGTTTTGTTTCTTCATTTCTTTATCACTGCTGAAATCATCCTATTTGTTGACTTTTAAATTGTGTTTCCTACTGGAATGTAGCCATCTGGGGGACAAGGACCTTGGCTCTCTGTTCACTGCCATGGCTCCAGTGCCTGAAATGGGGCCTGGGACCTGGTAGACCTCCCTGAAGTTCTGCTGAATGAGTTTCATTCCTGAAGGACCCCATGGGCCACCCTGTTGACACTTCCATGTTGTATGAATACATACATAGAAAACCTGCACATGTGAGCCTTCCTCAGATGGAGGTTGGTTTGGGCGTTGTAATTCAGATGCCTCTAAGTGTGAAAACTAGACTGAGGAGAGTATAACAGTCAAATGTACAGAGTGACTGTGTGCCCAATAAATACATTTTAACGAGTTCTACCTCCCTATAATAAAAGACACAAATTTTAATAATAATAATTGACTTGCTAAGTCACAAATACATGTTTATGGTTTTAATGATATAAACCCACCCAAACCTCCTGGTGAGAGTTAATTGATTCAGAATTTCTGGATAGGTATCAAAAGCCTTAATAATGTCCACTGTTTAGTTTAAGGAAACCAAAATAGATGTTTGCAAAGCTGAAGTTATAAAGAGTTTTGTCCAGAAAAAAAAAAAAGGTGTGGAGTTGGGAAACAAGGAAGCTCAAAGGTTCTGTCTCCTTTGACTGAGAACTTAATGAAGTAGACACATCCACGTGATGAAACACAGGGCATTCACTAAATCCATGCACCAAGAGAATAATCTATATTGACTTTGAAAATGTTCATTCTCACAATGTTAAGTTAAAATAAAAGGCTACAAAATAGTGTGTGCCATAGGTCCTATTTTTGCCAAAGAAAAAAGGTGCATAGTAGTGAACAGAAAAAAATACTGGGAGAATGCACATTAAAATGTAATAACAGGTACTATTTTATGGTAGCACTGTGGGGTGATTTCATTTTGCTATTCTTTCCCTGTATTTGGCAAATTCTTACTTTATGCATAGAACACATATGAAATGAGAAAAACAATTTACACCAAACTTTTAGGGTGTCTAAAATGACTCCAACATTTTGTCCGTTTAATAAAATAATTGGTCAAACCACTCTAGACTTTCAGTGCTGTGAAAACCAAAGTATAGTTTGAGTGAACCTGTCAGTTTCCAGCCCTTCTTGGTTGTGGTGAGCAGAGCTCAAGGAAAACAGTAGAATAAGTTGATGATGTCTAATCTCCCCATGATCACTGACCTCTTGTAATTTAATTTATATGCTATGCTAAGTGTTTGCCTGGGATCTCTGTTGGGCATGTGACACTGGTATTGGAAGTCGGGGTGCTGCCTTCATGAAGCTTCTGGTCCTGTAGGCAGCTCTGACCAATAAAGAGGCTGCCAGAATCTCCTGTACCAAGTTCTGGGAGAGAGGAAGTAGAAAGAGTAGAATGAGCTTCAAATGTACAGAATTATTGTGTGTCCAAGAAATATAGGATACAGAGGAGGGGCTCTCATCTAGCCTGGGAGAGCAGGAAGCGCTTCCTGGAGGAGGGGACTTGTGGACTAGCATCAGAAAGACAAATAGGAATTAGTGAAGAAACAGGATTCCGAGAAAGTGTTCCAGGAAGAACAATGGCAGGAGAAAGCCCCAGAGGCAAGTCACCCTTGGCTTGTTCAAGGATTTGAAAACAGCAGTGTATGGTCAGAACTTGGAATATGAGTTTGGGAGTGGTATGAGTTAGGTTAGGGGAGGGTAACCTGGGGCCAGGCAAGGTAGGTCTTAAGATCCTTGATAAGGACTTGAACTTATCCTAAAAGCAACAAGCAACCATGAAAGAGCCTTACACAGGGGACTGACATGGTCAGATTTACACTTTAGAAAAATTCCTCAGACCATAGCAAGAATTGGAGGGAGGTCAGGAGTCTACAAGAGAGATGTTAAGGACATAGGGAATGAGCAGTGGGGTTGAAGAGAGGTGGATGGATTTACAAAACATGTAATGGGTAGATGGGATTAGATGGAGAATAGGTATAAAGACGGGGAAGAGATGACCCAAGGAGATGCCAGGTGTTCTGCTTGAGCATTTTGGGGTGGGTGAGATAGAAATACTTGGAGAGTCACCAGTTTGGAATGAGTTGATGTGCCTGGGTGACCATTGGATAGAGATGCCCAGTAGGCTTTTGAAAAGGCAGTCTGAAACTCAGGAGAGAGCTGGGATGAAATGCCAACTTTGAAGTCAACAGCTTAGACAAAGTATTGAAGCCATAAGAATGTGCATAACAGGGTGAACAGGAAAATATCAAGTTCACACTGAAGAATACCCAAGCAGCATCCCGAGAAACCTCAACATGTGAGGGCTGGCCCTTGTGAAGAAGAATGAGATGGAGTGGCGAAAGAGAGTGACAACTCTAGGAGTGCGTATTGCTATGGAAGCCAAGGAGAGGAGGATTTCAAAGGCATCACTGTCAACACTGGAAAGGTCAAGGATAGAAGCAGAAAGGAGCATCTTGGAGTTTAACACTTGTGAACGAGCCTGTTGGTCCCCATGGTGAGATGAGCCTTTGCGGGTACATGGGCACAGATGTTGGGCAGAGTGGGTCCAGGGAGGAGAGAGGGGTGAGGGAATGAGGATATGATGGTGAGCACCTTATTCAAGAACTTTGCTACGTAGGGAAGTTAGGTTACAGCTCGTGGGAGTTTGGAGGGTTAAAGCGGATTTTTGTTTGTCATCAGGGAGACTTTAAAAGTTTAACCCAGATACTACAGAATCAGTAAGAGAGGGAGAGTTAAAAGTTGTAGGAGAGGAGAAAATCCAGAGCACAGGTAAGTGAGAGGTCCCCCTTCACTGTCACAGGAGGGAGGGAGGACGGATACAGATGCGTTAACTTGGCGATTCTGGTATCAGAAATTTGCAAGAGTTCCTATGTAAACTTTCTATTTTTTTTCCTGTGCAGTAGAGATGAGGTTATCTGCCTACAGTGAGTGGGATGTGGTGGAGTAGGAGATTTGAGAAGTGTGGAGAAATTTGAAATAGATTAGAGAGTGGGAGACAGAGTACTCAGGAAACAGAGTAGTTTCTGAAAGCACTGAGGCTCCGGGTGAGTCTGAAGACCTTGGCTTTGTAGTGGCACCAGTCTGCAAGGTGGTGAGATTTTTCTCCCCCAGGTCTCAAGAGCCAGGATGTGAGCATGAAGAATCCAAACATCAGAGTTGAAGGGAGGTTGGAACATGGCTGGCAGATGTGGCAGAGGCACAGTGGGTTTAGTGAGTTGAGACCATCAGTAAAAGGGGTGTAAAAGTCATAAATTTTAAGGTCCAAGTTGATGGAGATAGAAATAGAACCAGCAGAGAGGGATGGGGAGGAGCTAGTCAAGAAGTGATGGGACTTGGGGTCTCTTTGAGCTGAAGATCAGATGTGGTGAAAGAAACCAACTGAGAGTCTTGGAAAGATAAGAGGTTGTATTCAGAAAGAACAACACCTGCCCAAAGAAATGATAAATGTTTGAAATGATGGATATGCCAATTACCCTGATCTGATCGCTATACATTGTATGTATTGAAACATCACTATATGCCCCACAAATGTGTATAATTATTATATGTCAACTTAGAATATAAATGCATTTAAAAGATAAAAGAAAGTACCACACTTAGGTTTAATATTTCCTCAATGAAAGGGCTTTAGGCTATGCAGAGCCCAGAGAGTCACCAATGTATGAATGAAGAGAAGAAGAGGTAAACATCACGGGCAAAGAAGACATCAGAGATATAACCAGAGTGTTTGATGGGTTGGTGCCCACATGGATGGTGGGGTCACCTTGATACCAGCAGGACTTGGGGAGAGAAAGGGAGAGGAAGAAGGAGAACCACGAACCAGGAAGCTGAGTCTTTAGTGAAGGAGGGGAATGATGGGCAGATAAGTTGAGGATCAGCAGTGAGGAGGGATAAGGGGCTGTGTGAGGCCAGAGGAGCGGGAGTTTCATGTGAGTTTGAAGGATAATAATCCAGAAGTGGTAGGGGGTTGAGAAAATGCCCAGCCCTGTTTGTTCCCCACATGTGAAATGAGGATACAGGAGCACTAGCAGTCTCCATTCATGGGGCTGCTGGGAAAGTGGTGCCTTCAGGAGACAGCCAAGGCTCCCCTACAGAGGTAGATGAGGCAGAGATTCAGTGAAGAGGCTGCAGGTATAAAACTGTTTATTTCTGAAAAGAGAATCTCAGAAGGATTTGTGAAACAGAAGACCAGTGAAAGTTTGGTTCTGGAAAGAAAAAGCATAGCACAGAATAGAATGATGAAAATAGCAACAACAATACTAACAAAACACCAACAGCATCTCATACTCACTTACCAATGTTCTCTCAGCAAGTATTTATTAAACCTGTGTCTTCTAAGCACAGAGCTTATAGTGATGCCAAAGGCAGACAGTGTGCTCTGCCTCTTGGAGCATACCTTCCAGTAAGGAAGAAAGACAAAAAATAGACAAACAAAGGGGTGTGTGTGTGTGTGTGTGTGTATGTGTGTATGTGTGTGTGCATATAGTAATTTCAGCTGGGCTCAGTGCTATGAAGAAAAGTAAAGATAAAGCAAGAAGATAGAGAGTGAAGGACGTTGATGCTTTAGAAATAAGAAATCCTTTAGGAAGGGATTCTGGAGGTGGTGGTGCTACTTGAACTCCAACCTCAGCAGAGGAAGTGGTGAGAAAGGCAAATACATAAGATCGTGGATCCCAGACAGTGAAAACAGTAAGCACAAACTCTTGAAGGAAATGAAGATGAATGCTGGCTTCCTAGAAAGAGCACCAAAACCACCTGTTGATAAGACAAAGCTGAGTTTATTCTTACTCACATAGGAAAGGATGCCCCCTCAACAGAATTTTAGTTGTATCTCAGATAGGGAAGGGCAAAATTGGGATATTCATGAGATTTTTGAAGTCTGGTTTAAGGCAAATCTTTCAATGAGGGAGCTTAGTTAGGACTGGATAAGAATCATGATGTAATAATTTAGGTTTGGTGGATACTGCGAGGTGAGAATTTTCAAGTAAAAAAGGGTTCAAAGGGTTATTCAGGTGTAAACTGATGCTTTCTATTAATGAGTTGCTGGGTTTCTCAGGAAGTTTGTAGAATGAACCATAAAGTGGAAATTTTTATCTTCTTAAGCTAGAGTTTCCTGGATTAGTAAAGCTATGTCAATTAAGAGTTGGAAAGTAAAGTCACATTAATGTAGACAGCAAGCTGTGGGTGTCTAGATGGTTTCCATTCTCACAGATTATGTAGAGCTTTGCAGGTCATGGTAAAGGTTCCGGATTGTGTTTGAGGTATGATGGTATATTCATTAGCTTTTGTTATATAACACATCACCCCAAAACTTAGTAATAAAACCAACAACTGATTCTGCAACAACTGATTTAGCTGACTCTGCAAGTTGGTGACTTAGACTGGGCTCAGCTAGTTGATTCTTCTGTAAGTTTGACTGGGCTAATTGATGCATCTGAAGTGAGCTAGACAGCTTTGCTTCTGGGGGTTTGCTGGATGTCAGTTGTGCAACAGAGGTAACTAGGCCCTACATTCCTCATCAACTAATTTGCTGGATCTTGCTCACACAGAGGCTTGGACTTCCAAGAGCAACAAGCTAGGGCAGGTCCTTATGTACAAGCACTTTTCAAGTCATTCATGCATCACATTTTTTATGATTGCATTGGCCAAAGCAAGTCAACTGGCAGAGCAGAGAGTCAGTCTACCCAAGGGTAGGCCCCTACCCAATGACATAGATACAGAGCAGGTTGAACACATTGGGAGCCATTACTGCAACAATCTACCACAGGAGACTTGTGAGCAGGGGAGTGGCACACGCTGATTTATGGGGCAACTCTACCTCTGACATGAAGAGACAGTAGTGCCAAGACATGAGGCAGGAAGGCTATCTTCACTGTAGGATTTGATAGGTAAGAGACCAGGGAAGTTTTTCTGAAGAAATAAGAGTTTGACATAGACCTTGAAGACTGGGTAAAGTTGGAATAGGCAGAGGTGTTTGTGGAATACATGAACATCATGAAGCCAAATTCTTCTCTTTCTCTGGACCTTAGTTTCCTCTTCTACATAATGGGAAACAGGAAACAGTGGAACTAGATGGCCCCTTCCCAACTTTAGGATTTTATGATTATGATACCTGGGACCCTTGTTACAAGAAGTAACTATAAGTAACAAAAATGTTCTTGAAAAACAAAATTATATTAAGACAAAAAGAGAAGCTTAAAAAATCACACAAGTAGGCCGGGTGCAGTTGCTCATGCATGTAATCCCAGCACTTTGAGAGGCGGGGGCTGTTAGATCAGGAGGTCAGGAGATGGAGACCATCTTGGCTGACACGGTGAAACCCCGTCTCCACTAAAAATACAAAACAATTAACTGGGTGTGGTGGCATGTGCCTGTAGTCCCAGCTACTTGGGAGGCTGAGGCAGGAGAATTGCTTGAACCAGAGAGGCAGAGGTTGCAGTGAGCCGAGATCGCGCCACTGCACTCCAGCCTGGGCAACAGGGTGAGACTCCATCTCAAAACAAAAAACAAAACAAAACAAAACAAAAAAAACCAAAAATACACAAGTAGATTTTCCTGTGATCCTCAAAGACCCTCCATTGCTCGTGAAATAAAGACCAAAATCTTTCAAAAGACCCGCAAGGTCCTTCTCAACAAAGCCTTTTGCTGATGCCTCTTTTTGAACTACCCTATCCTCTAACCATAGGAGCTGTTTGCTGTCTCTGCAATGTGCCATGCCCTCCATGCCTCTGCGCCACCACCCAGGCTGTTCTCCCTATCTGGAATGCCCTTCCATGGTTTCCTCTTTGGTGCTCTCTCCCATTTATTCTGCAAGGCCTGGTGCATGTACCACCTGCACTGAGACTCTCCCCACACGAGGGGAGAGCCTTCGCTATGCAAAGGGTTCCTCCTCTACGTTATTTGCATGCCCCACTAGTCAATCTCACCCCAAACTAACTGTTAGCATGCCACAGGCAAGAACAACACTCTTTTAAAACAAAACAAAACAAAAAACATTTATCATCTCAGTTTCCGAGGTCCAAGAACACAAGAGCAACTTAGCCAGGGGGAGCCAGCTCGTGAGTTTGCAGGGAAGCTGCCGGCCAGAGCTGGAGTCTTCTGAAAGTTTCACTGTGCTGGAGAATCCACTCCCAGCCTCACTCACGTGGCTGCTGACAGGAGGCTTCCTGTCCTCACCACATGGGCCACTCACAACGTGACAGCTTGCTTCCCAGGGCGAGTGATACGTCTGGCACCTGGGCAGGAGTGGCTGGATGCCTGGGCTCAGCTGGGCTTCTGTCTTTCTCTGTATCATCTCAGGGCCTCTCCCTCTCTGTCTGATGCCTCCATGTGGCTTATCCATGTGGTCTCTCAAGCAGCATAGCTACTTGCTGGTGCAAGGCTGCAGATTGCTGAGCAATTTCTAGTGCCTCCCATCTGGAGGACTTGCCTCTCAGCAGTGCCAGTCACCATTCCATGTAGTTAGCCACTTGTCTGGACTGGCAGAACGGGGCTATTTTATCGTTGCAAGCTCAACATATAGCTCCAGTACTGGCACACACAAAACATCCCTACCCTCCCTGCCCTGAGTGGCAGCTGAGTCACAGAAGTGCCCGTCATGTACCACAGCAGTCTCTAACCTTTTTGCCACTAGGGACCAGCTTCGTGGAAGACAATTTTTCCATGCACCTGAGGGAGAAAGATGGTTTTGAGATGATTCAAGTGCATTGCATTTATCATTAGATTCTCATGAGCAGTGCACAACCTAGACCTCTTTCCTGTGCAGTTCACAATAGGGTTCTACTCCCATAAGAATCTAATGTCGCCACTGATTTGACAGGAGGCAGAGCTCAGCTTCACTGCTCACCACCACTCACCTCCAGCTGTGCGGCTCACTTGGGGACCCCAATGTACCACACTGTAATAAAGTTTTTATCAATGTCATCTTGATCCAGTTTTGAGAACCTGGCTGGAAGCCAATCAGTTTCCCCTCTTAAACAACTGGTTATGTCCATACCCCAACCACCTCCTTTAACGGGCTTTAGGATAATGTGCACCTGCCCCGATCACCCCTGGTCCAGGTACCAGACAACCAGGCACAACCGCTATGTCCCAAAGCCCATTGAAAATTACTCACACTAGCCAATTCTGAGCCTAATTACCATGCCTCACGGGTTCCTTTCTGAGGGTAAAGGTACTTGCCCACAGATCCCCTCTCTTTGCCTGCTTCGTGACCGACTCTGGTGCTTTCCCCAGAAGCCCTGCATGGTGAGATGTGTTCCTCCTAGGGAACTGTGAGTAACAAATCCATAAAACTCTCTCTGGTTTTTCTCCTTTGATCTTTGGCCTCTTCACACCTCACCCAAAGTGATATGGTTAAAACACACACGTTGTCTATGTTCTTTGAATGTGTGCATTAGATAGGATAATGATAACTGCTGTCACCAATCAACCGCAATCTCAGTGGCTTGATACAATAGAAAGTTACGTCTTGCTCATGTGCCTAATTGGCAGGAAGCTTTCCTCCACAAGATGTTTCAGGGACCAAAGCTTTCATCTTGTCACTCTGCCACCCTTCAGGACTTTGGAATTCTATTTTGGGTCCTCTGGGGCAGGGTGGGAAGTGTCATGCATCATTTTTAGTCACATTCTATTGGCCTGAACTCAGTCACATGGCCACACCTAAGTGTCAGGGGGTAAGAAATGTAGTTTAGCTGAGTGTCCAGGAAAAAATGGGAAAAGGTATTATAAGGTTATTAATAAACTCATTAATATGCTATATAATTTAATCTTTATCAATATGTCTTTGAAATATATACTATTATTTATCCATATTTTATAACAAAGAAAACAGGCTCAGAGAAGTTAAGTAATTTTCCCAAAGACACACAGCTTGTAAAGGAAGCTTGGGTTTGACATCAAGTAGTCTGGTCCTCAATTTTACTCACTGAAAAACATTGCTGAAAATCATTGCACCAAAATTTTATTCTCTGTGGTGAGAATCAAACTGAAGCACCAAGCTCAGAGATATGAATTCTATTTACCTTCTAAGCAGGGTCACAACCTCTCACCACTCCAAGAGAAGCAACTCACATATCATCTATATAAATGTTGCTCCCTGGAATTGTTCAGTACACAACCTGTGAGACCTTACACAGCAGCCCTGGTCCTAAGTGCCAGGTAAATTTAACAAACATTTCTTATACATCTGCTATTTGTCAAGCTCCAGGCTAGGTACATTCACCCAAATTATTTCATAGCAGGGCCTCTCTAAATATGTGTTTGATCAACTGGCTGTGTATCTGCAGAGCTTGTTGTCATGGAATTTTCTGGTCAGCCACGTTCTGCCCCAATGGAAAAGGGCCTTGATCTTTTGAAAACTTGCCATCTCTTTGGAACCAGTCAAATTCCCTTCCGTGCCTGCATCTGTATTCTTGCTTCCACTGCAGGCTGGAACAAAGGCAAATTCACTCCACGTCCCAGTCTCACTGAGCATGCTATGCACAAAAGAAGTTGACAATGCCACTTTGCCACTTTTCCCTCTTCTGTTTGGATAATTGCATTGTCAAGAATTACTTATCATACATTTAACACTTAATACCTATTTATTATGAGTTCATGTAACTGCTATTTAAAGAATAATCTGCGCTAACTCCCTTCTACCCCATTTGATGCCACTCTGATTCTGTAATTGCTGGTTTCTGCGATATTATGCCACAAAACCTGAAAGCATAATTGGTTGTTTCATTCCAGACAATACGTTTTCAAGATGCTTAAAGTTTAACTGGCAGCTCTGAAGCCCCAGCAAAGGCAGTCAGGCAAGCTCACTTACGGCAGGATGGTCTTGCAGAGTAATTTATGCAGAAACCATACAGGACTACAGAGGGTGAAACTGTTCCAAAAAAAATGAAAGGGAGGGGGTACATGACTCCTTTGTGCGGATCCTTTGTTTTAAGTTTTCAGCTTCTGGCAGTGCTTTTTGCTGGAGAAAATCAACTCCCAATACAAGAAGAGGGTAAAGCAGCCATGTGAAGAATGTGCGTGTCTCTCGGCAAAGAGTGAGTTCTGGAGCACAAGAAAAATTGAGGTTCATGGTGCTTCCCTCGGAGAATAGTGGGGTCCACAAGTTGGCCTCTGCAGCTCTGCCTTCCCCCAGCCTGCCTTTAACTCTCTCAAGT
The DNA here is from genome assembly GCF_001698545.2 of Rhinopithecus bieti. NCBI lineage: Eukaryota > Metazoa > Chordata > Mammalia > Primates > Cercopithecidae > Rhinopithecus > Rhinopithecus bieti. The sequence goes on from NW_016827726.1 coordinate 66,356, forward strand.
CTCCTTTCTGGAAAGTTCCTTATGCTCATTTGCTCTAAGATTCTTGCTCCTTATTCCCATCAAGTAATGACGATGCTTTTTAAAACTAAAGTCTTGGAGTGTCATACATGTGCTACCTTAAAACTTATTCAATGAACTGCCTATCTCCTCCCTCCCCCTCCCTCCCTTTTTCCTTCCCTATTGACTTCTATTCTGTGATTATCCACCAAAGCACTCACAGTCGCCTCGAGGGAGCAGATAGAGTAAAAGAAGACCATGAGAGTGTGATAAGACCTATGGGAGAGGAAGGCTGGGTCCCAGCATGAACCTGGCCCCTGGGCCCTGGGCCCACAGAGCTGTGCAGACCAGCTCAGAGACAAGGTTATACCTTGGCTGGCCTCAGTCTAAGGACCTCTCTGACCAGTGCCACATAAGAACACATGTCCTGCAGGCTGGGGTGGCGTTAGCTGAATCGAACTCTGCCAGGGTTTCGCTCCACTGGACAGGGTTTTGATTTTCTTTGGTGGGGGCAGGGGTGAGAGTTTCATTCTGCTTATCAATTAATCAATAAATCAGAAATTACGTATTAAATGTCTGTGCCAGACCCTGTGACAGATGCTGAGAGGGGCACGAAGGATCTTTACTTACTCTCCTAGAATTCATGTCCTGGATACAGATAAAAAATATGTACACCGTAGTTTTCTCATCTGTAAAATGGTAAATAAAATGGCTTCTTCTTTATAGACGGGTTAAATAAGGGAATGAGTACAAAATGCAAAGCATAATATGCCTTCTAAATAGAGAAGACACAATCAATTGTCAGCTCTTCTATTACTCGGTGGAAAATACAGCTAACCAAAGTGAGGAAAACCACAGGAATTGCCACAGGGCCACAGAGGAGGAGAGAGCCCTGCCTGGGTGTTTGTCAATGCTTCATGCAGGAGATCGAACCCGCCCAGCTAGAGGCTGCCCCCAGGGCGAGGCTCAGGGTGAGAGTTTCCAGGCTAGAAGGGCCTCAGGAGGCAGCGAGCTAAGGAAGGGAGAGGAGACTAGTGACCAGGGCCTGAAGCCAGTTTCAGGGCTAGAGAGACTGGGAAAAGGCTGCGACTGGCCTTCCAGGCTACAAAGGATTTGGGAGTATGGGAGAACGAGGTTCAAATGGGGGGCTGGGGCAATTTGGGGGCCACATCTGTAAATATTTAAGCTTAGACTGAGCGTTCCTTTTCTCTGGAGAAGTTGTATGGGATGAGAATAGGATTTTAAAGGACCTCAACCAAACTGGAGAATTCCCCTGCCACCCCCACTTTTTTCCAGATCTTTTCAGCTTAGAATAAATGAAGCAGATACACAAAACAGAAGTTTTCAGTTAAATCATAAAAACTAAGAAATAAAGGGAATGGAAAAGATTTCATCCAGAAGCTTGAAGTGAATAAAGCTGTTGAGCATAAACCATAGCTCCGAGTTCCCTGGCAGCCAAGGAGAAGAGGGAAACATACCGGGCCACACAGTTCTCACTGTTTAGTTGTGGGAAGGGCCTAGCTGAGTACTTGAAGATAATAAAGCAAAGAAACAGAGTCCGGGACACTACCAGCCTGGGACTTTCTGGAGTTTTTTGATGAGAGCAAATCATGTGCATTAGGGGTAGAAGAATGAATAAGATCATAAAAAGAGAGAGGCCAGTCTAAGGAACGACATTCCAGAGAAGCAGAGTGAGTGATAAACCAGCCAGCAAAGCAGGCAGAGGGCAGAAAGCTCAAAAGGACAAGTGTAGGCACCACTGCAGGGCTGGCCTGCCCTGGATCCCAGCATAAGGGCAGTTGTTGAACCCAGGCAGCATCAGCAGCGGGGAAGAGAGGGGGCGAGCATGGCGACTGGGTCTGGTGAGTGCCCTGCTCTGCATGGTTATCTTCTGGGCCCTGCCATTGGTGATGGGCTGGTTCTTAAGGAGGCAAGACACCTGTGAAAAGAAAGGTTCTAGTACAGCAGCAGAAACAGGCTTTTATTGGCCCTGAGCTTTGAGAATTGTTAGGATGGCCTTAAATAAGGAGCACCAAGTGACAAGAGATATGCTCTCTCCCTCATTCATTCATTCCCTCATTCATTTATTGAAAGATCATTTGTTATGCACCTATCCACTGGGGCTTAGTCTCGCCACGCAGACAGTTTTCCCGGGAAACATTGATGGCGTTCCCAGAAAGTGCTGTTTTGCTGTTGTGCTGTGGGGCGATGGAGGAGGTTCAACACACTGCCCCCCACTCACTAAATTCCAGTGGTGTGACAACCCCAAAGAGCCCTGTGATGGGGTAGGCGGTGTCAGGGAGGCATTGCTGCGCCTGCTAAGAACCCCTGGAAGGGGAGGGATGCATAAAGTGTAGCAGAAGCCCAGGCAAGGGGACGATAACTCCTTTCCAGCCCAAACAGGAAAAGCAGCAGGCAGCCTATAAGCTGGTCCCTGTCAATGAACACTTGGTCCCAAGCAGAGAACACAGGAAGGGGCCTGAGGACAGCAGGACCAGAGTCAGGCAGGTGTGTCTGGGGAAGAAGGCAAGGGAAGAGCTGCTGGACCCTAATGCTGTGTCTCACACTGGGCAAACTGCTTAGAGTGTGGGAGGCACTTTTGGTTCTTAGACCAGAGAGAGGTGAGATTTGAGGTCTTCTGGAAACCCTAGGAACAAAGTGTCCAAGTTTCTCTTTACAGGCCCACTGCCCCCCACTCTGCTTTCCCAGGCTCGGGGCAACGTCCGGCCCGGAGCTGGCTCCAAATATCTCACCAACTGGGGCAGCCTAAAACAGGGCAAGATGAGGAAGGGGCTTTAACAGAAAGACACAGACTTTCAACCGCATCAGAGTGTAGAACCTAAAGCATTTAGAGATTTATTTCCCCAAATGAAAATAATATATTCAAGAGATAGGAAATCAGTATGTCAAAGAGATGCCTGCCCTCCCATGTTTGTAACAGCCAAGCTAAGGAATCAACATCAGTGTCCGTTGGTGGATAAGAAAATGTGTACACACACAATGGAATACGATTCAGCTTTAAAAAGGAAGGAAATCCTGTCATTTGTGACAATGTGGATGAACCTGGAGGACATTATGTTAAGAGAAATTAGCCAGGCACAGAAAGACAAATACTTCATGATCTCATTTATATGTGGAATCGAAATGAAAGCCAACCTCACAGAAGCATAGGGGGGAATGGTGGTTATACCAGGGGCTGGGGTGGGGTTGGGGACTGGGGAGATATTGGTCAAAGGACAAAAATGTCAGTTAGGCAGGAGGAATAAGTACAAGAGATCTATCGTGCAATATGGTGATGTTGTTAATAACAATATATTGAATGCCTGAAAATAGCTAAGAAAGTAGATTTTTAAGTGTTCTCACCACAAAAAAGTATATGAGGTAATGCATATGTTAAACAGACTGATTTAGCCATTTCACAATGTATACATCTATCAAATGCTGCTGTACATGGTAAATACATACAATTCTTATTTGTCTATTAAAATAAATCTAAAAAGCCACCGAGGATTCAGAAAAACGAGAGAAAACCTTCAAACCAGACCATGTTACACATTAATTAGCAGCTCTGAATCTCTGGTTTACATAATAGAAATGATGAGACTTTTGGACTGCCTGATTTGAGACATAAAAAGTATCAGAGGGAAGTTAATCATCTCTCCAGCTCACAAAGGTGTCAACCTTGAAGTACATCAAAAGAAAGAGAAATTGTGATGGAGTGTTTGAGTTTTAGCCTCCTCCTAAAAATGCTTCCCAGCCCTCAGCTGGTGAGCAGGTGAATTTATTACAGCCAGAGCTGTCATTTGCCAAGTACATCTTAATTTGGAGAGATGAGCACAAAATGAACTTTTTGGCAGCCCCCAAAAGTTCAAGTGGCGGTTTTCTCTGGATCTTTCATTTGTGGGTGAGCACCACAGGTAGATGTGTGACTTTCCAGTGCTTTTATGATACGGAGGCAGAGATGTCTTGATAGAGAAGCTGTTTCCAATGCACTTTCCACCCCAGCTGTGCCCTTTCAGGAAGCTGCAACCCCCGATGGACCTTCATCCCCAAAGGAATGGTTACCCTTGAAAACCCTCTTGTCAGCTCCACAATCCACAAAGTTCCAAACCATCAGTAATGGGTCACTCTGATAGATACTCTTCTATTTAAAACAACTGTTATGTATCTACGACATGCCAGGCCCTGTACTAAAGCCCAGAAAGTGCATTAATTTTATTTACTCCTCAAACAACACTGTGAGTTAAGTATGAATATTGTCTCAGAGATTACAGAGCTATGAATTTACTTGTTACAGCTAGTCAGTAGCGAATCTAAGATGCAAACCCAACTCCCTGACCAGCAAGTCAGAACTCTTGATGGCAGTACGGGGTTGCTCTGAACATATATTTTGAAAATATGTTTCATTTGTATAGATTGGAAAAATTGTCTTAGAAACGCCATTGGCACTAATCGATTAAAATCTGTTACACGTTATAAATACACCCTGGACACTGCTTTTCTGTTCTTTGGAAAATGATATATTGCTAAAAGATCTCCCACCTACCTTCTTGCCTCCCCTTTTCCCTTTTCCCTCCATCCCTCCCTCCCTTTCTGCCTCCTTCCTTCTTCCCTTCTTCTTTTCTTCCTTCCTTCATTCTCCTCCTCTTTCTCATTCTCATTGATGAAATGACTAAATGTAAACAATGAAAAGTGATGGTTCATTTCATTGAGTGGAGGTGGGTTGATGTCCCTCAGAAAGGTGTGCAAATCCAGGCCTGGCTCACTCCACTGCAAATGCCCCTGTGATGAAGGTGTTGTGTTTGCCCTGCATCAAACAGCCTTGGCAGCTGGGGCTCCCTGACCCAGAAATGGGTGATTACATTAAGAGTGTCTTCATCTGTTAACGTGAAAAGGCTGCCTTGGGTTCATCTGGAAGCCTGTGATTAGCAGCTGCACATCCGTATACCACAGGCCCCATAAGTGATAATTAGAGAGAGAATAACTGGTCATGTTATTCATGTTCCACCCGGTCCTGATGTCTCCACGGGTTGTGTTTCTAGTCCAGTTGTTTTGTTCTAGAGCGAGAAGCTGACAGGGGTGGGGTTCAGCCACGCTGTCTCCCCATTCTGTGCACCTTGACTGATTTGCAGGTTGAAATGGAAAAGGAGGTAGGCCTTCCACAAAGCAATCAGCAGCAGGCATGCCTGAGACTATTACAACGCCAGTGGCACTGTTATTTGGAATTTTCACCTAAAAAAGCTAACAGTTTCCCATCTCTGCTCCCTTTATCCCTGTGGAACTGAAGGCTGATCTGTTTGGTGGCAAGCAGTGACCAGCTGGTAGATGATAAGAAAATTATTGTTTATTAATATAGCTGTCAAAATATTGCTAAAAATAGTGTAATTTCTTCTCCTCAGTGTTGTTTCAGAGCTTTTGGTGGCTAGAAGCTGGTAATTAACACCTGAGATGGGATGAAATGGCGTTCCTGCACCATATGTGTCTCTGGGCTGAAGCCGAGAGAGCTGCCTCTGAATGTGGCTAGCTTCCATTTGCTGATGAGGCATTTGTTATTCACTGAGAGGAAAATCTCCTAAATTCACCCCCACTATGAGATTGTATCATCACACATTATGTGCCTATCTACTACGTGCAGAGCACTAAGCTGTCCCTGGGAAGACAGTTGTCTCAGCCTGGCAAGTCTGATGGGGGAAAACAGCAGTGTTGCGTCCTAGAGGTACTCTTCTAAGGGCTTTTCATATATTAACTTGTTAACATATGAAATACCGAATAACTAAAAGCCAAAAGGCTAGGCACTTTGGTCACCCAGCTAGTCAGTTGCAAAGCTGGAATACCACCTCAGTCTATCTATACAGGCTCCAGAGTCCACGCTCTTCGTCGTGATGGTATACAGGTAATCATAAGACATTCTGCATTCTTTAACAGGGAAACACACACAGGTCTGTGGCTCTGGGGTGACCGGTTTCCTGGAATCTGCAAGTATTCTCCCAGTGCTAGTGGCATATTTTTGATCACACAGCACTATTATTTTTTTAAAAAAGCATTTCCTTTATTGTATGTTTTTTACTTTACACATTGTATGCTTGTACCACTGTACTAATGTATTTTATAGTTTAAAACACATGCAAAGTAGAAATGAAAAAAGAGAAGATAAAAATTAACTAGAAATGAAATTTTTTAAATGTTTCCCCGAACATCCCCGGGGAGAGTACGCTCCCTTCGTTTTTTTTAGTCTACTGCACTAGAAGGCAGGGCATGTGTTCAGGTTAATGCCTCCTGTGTTTCTAGAGTTTCTTGAAGTTCCTAGGACATACCAAGTCTTCAATGAATGTTTGTGAGTGATTGGATGGATGGGTGGATGGGTGGATACATAGATGAATAGATAGATGGATGAATAGATGGGTAGATGGGTGGATGGATGGGTCAGTGGATGGATGACTGGATGGATTGATGGATGAATGAATGAATGAACGAATGGGTGGATATATAGATGAATGGATGGATGGGTAGGTGGGTGGATATATAGATGAATCAATGAATAGATAGATGGATGAGTGGGTGGGCGAGTGGATACATGAATAAGTGGGTGGACGGAGTTGAGAAAGACATTCTAGAAGAGATAGCGTTTGCAGTATAGATCAATATTTGGGAAGTAGGAACAGTGGAGAAAGGTGTGTCAGACAGACTAAACAGCTGTGCAGAGGCCTAGGAGCATGTTTCTGAAAGAGCAGAAAGACCCCTGCCTAGGGTGCTATTGGTGTAGGGGTCTGGATTATGGGAGAACTTTGAGTATTACATTCAGCATTTGGCCCTTATGGTGCAGGAGTGGAGGCTGTCTTGGCCTGTGAGCAGGACATAATGGTCACTCTGTCCACTGGGAGGAACAGATTGGAAAGGGAAGACGGCAGAGCAGGGAGACCAGTAAAAAAGGCATTGCAATGTTTGGATGACACATTTCTCTAAGGGAGAAGGTTTAGAACTTGCTGATTAATTGCAAGATTTGGAGTAGTAAGCAAGAGGCAGGTGTTTACCAGGCCTCTGGCCTGGGTAGATGGGTGGTCTTGTCATTAACTGAGACGGGGAACTTAGAATGTTCTTTTAAGGCCAATAACCATGGTGAACAAATATTGGGTGGTGATTACATGCTGGGCACTTTCCACTTATCATCTCATGTAATCATCTTGAAGATGTACTATTTAATTGTCATTTTATAAAGGAGAAAGCTCAGGATCAGAGCAGATAAGTAACTTGGGCAGATGGCCAGCTCTCATTCTCCATTGAAATAAGCTTATTTTTTAATGGGAGAATATTTTTCAAAGTATTACTTTTTAATAATGCAGGTAATGCATAAATACTTATTCTCCTTATAAAACATAATTCTACATTATAGACAGCGTACATTAATATGATCATGACCTTCATCCTACTCTTTTTCTCCACCCTTCAGAGAAATGGACTTTGACAGTTTGGAGCGTATCCTTCCAGGTCTTTTTCTATGAAGTCACCATGTGCATATACATGGAAGAAGAATAAATTTTTGTGCATTTTCATATAGTACATATTTTTTTACTTACTCAATATTTACCGAGTACCTAAAATATAAATATGCCAGGCATATTTCTAGGACAGGGCTTGGTGAACTTTTGATAAAGGGCAAATAGTAAATATTTTAGAATTTACTGGCTATACATGTTCTCCAGGTGATATACTTTCTTATTTTTAATACAACTCTGTACACACATAAAAACTCGGAGGGCTGGGGCCAGATTTGGCCTATGGGTCTTATCTTGCTGATCCCTGTTCTGGGAGATGGGAATGTACCAGTGAGCAAAATAGATAAAAATCCCTTTTACTCAACACTACACCCTCAAAATATCTTCCCCTTATGTCATGTAATTCTGTCTCATTCTTCTAAATTGCTGCACAGCCTTTCTTAGCATGGATTGTAATTATTTCTCAAATCTGGCTTTCCTACTCACCATAATACTAGCTCCTTGAGGATAGGGACTATGACAAAGTCATCTTGGTTTTTCAAAAGCTCAGCAGAAGGTTTGGCCCAAAGAAGACTGCATGAATTACTAAGCAAATGAATGCAAATGTTCATAAAATGAAGAAAGATAAACTATGTAGTCAGTGGACTCCTGAATTTTTAGAGCAATTGCATGAAAACCGTTTTCTGGACTACATGGACCACAGGTCCAACTTATGTCTAACCTTCTGAATTTCTTAGGTCAGTTTGTATGTCACCCAGAGTGTGCACAGGGATGTTGGAAGGTCACCTGAGTGGTCAGGAGTGGAGTTATGACCACTAGTTCAGAATGTGAGGGGCGTTCCACCAATGTTTCTGAAGTTATGTTTCACTGAGTTCTGCTAGATATTATGAATTTGTGTAGCATGAGATACAGAGCACTTTTATAGACATGGGATACAGGGTGCACATGGAAAGAGAGTGTTTACCAGGAAAGAGTTTATCATCACCGGTTTTTATACATCCCACCTACTTCTTGTGAGAATGTGAGCAAAATGACTTCACGTCTCTGAGCCTCTGTTTTAGTACCTGCAAAATGAAGATTGAAGTTGGTGGCATTTTGAAAACACTGATTAGTTGAGCCTAGAGGCAGGCTGGGCTCAGGCAGGCACCCACCCACTTCTGGCTCTGTCTCTGTCCAGGACATCCACCTGCCCTGCTGCTAAATCAGGCTTAATTCTTGCCACCATGTTACATCCTTATACTCAGAGAAGAGCGTTTCAATCACTTTCCTAGAACTTAGGTTTTTCTGTCTCCCACTGAACCCTGAGAGAAGTTACTATTTTTAAACTGAGAAATTAAAAACAACATGGAAAGCAGTTAGGGCCCTTACACATAATTTGAAGTCAAATCTCATTTTGACTGAGGCCCCACCAATTACCAACTGGATGGACAATTTTCTCATCTTTAAGATGAGGATAAAAATATCCACCTCAAAGGTCTGATTGTTGTGGGGAGGGGTGCAAATTGGATAAGGTCTAGCCTATTATTAAGACTCTATTCAATTGACAAAAATTCCATTCAGACTGCTTAAGTTGGTGAGCTCATGGATTGGGTAATGGGGGAACGGAAGCATGCCTTGCTTCAGGCACCATTGCATCCAGAGGTCAAAGACAGGACAGTTGCCATTTGGCTTCTCCATTTGCTGCAATCCAACTTCATCCTTAGCCAGGATCCTTCAAACTGTGTAAGGTGGCCCCAGAGGCCCATGCACCTCCTCGACGGCACTCTCAGGTAAAGAATCATCTCTTTGCTGATAGATCCAGGGTACATCCCACCGGAGACTTTGGTTTTCCTTAGAGACGGACCAACAGACATGGCAGAGGTTCCCAGTTTGCCTTTGCATTAAATCCTTTCCTGTTTCCCTCCCCGACGTTTTGCCACTTTTCCTGTCCCTGAACCTTGCCTAGATAACAAACACCTTGTACAAATAGTTCTAGGAAACACAATTCTGACAGTTAGCGGGATGAGAGTGCACCCACAGACCTGAGCAAGAGGTATCAGAACAGGAACAACCTCCAAACAGAACGTTTTACAGATTAAAGATGAAAACTGCTATCTGAGCCAGGCTACAAGGATATGTACCCCTCATTTTTTTTTTTTTTTAACTCTATCAAATTCCAACCACACTTCAATTTGGGTGATCTAATCTTCAGGTATTCCCTGGTATGTATCAACTGAATGAAGCCTTAAACTTTCCTTTCTATTTTTTTTTTTTTTTTTTTTTTTTTGAGATGGAGTTTTACTCTGTCACCCAGGCTGGAGTGCAATGGTGCGATCTCAGTTCACTGCAACCTCCGCCTCCCGAGTTCAAGAGATTCTCCTGTCTCAGCCTCCCAAGTAGCTGGGATTACAGGTGCCCGCCACCACGCCCAGCTAATTTTTTGTATTTTTAGTAGAGATGGGGTTTCACCATGTTGGGCAGGCTGGTCTCAAACTCCTGACCTTAGGTGATCGGCCCACCTCGGCCTCCCAAAGTGCTGAGATTACAGGCGTGAGCCACCGCGCCCAGCCATAGCCTTAAACTTTCATGTGTATTGCTTAACTTACCGGAAGCCTTACATGGATGCATGTGTTTGTCTGCAAATCAGTTACTGTGACTGGTGTAGACATGCAGGGTGGGGCAGAGGATGGGTCCACCTTGTAGTGGCTGGCTAGGCTGGGCATGCCGAGTCTCAAGAAGGGGATGACTGGGTTCCCAAAGGAAGGAATGCAGGACAAGGAAATCTATCTCCTACCCTCAGCATTTAGTGAGAGCTTACTAGATGTCATATAGATGTCATTTCCAAACCTGGGTCTGTGCTCTTTCCCAGTGTTTTATCAAAAAGCAGACACCAGAATTTGGGAAGATTGAAGATATTCACTCCCAAAATAACTGCGATAGATAGAGATTTGAACCAGATAAAACTCCAGATGACAACAAAACTGCCCCAATTTGCTAACCTAGGAAGCAAACTCAAATCTAGTTTTTTGCTGATCTGCAAATGAAGATAATATATTGGGAAGTGACCATTATAAAATTGAGAAATTTCATAATTTCAGAGACTTTTGAACTGGAATAAAGTGGAAATTTCAAATTACCCTAATTAGCATTAATTATGTTTCTGTTGATTCCAATGGAAGAGTCCTAATAACAGGTTATGGTTTTTCATATTTGGTCCCAACAATCAGAACTTTAAGGTGGATATTTTCATCTCCATTTGAAAGATGAAATAAACTGAATGGTGGGGATGGGGCAAAGTGTGTGACTAAAGTTCTCAGGAATGTTCCTTTATTTAGTTCAGAAAAAAAAACAAAAAAAGAGTCAAGAGAAATATTAGCAAACTTGATTTGGTGGATCTAAAACCCTGGCTGGGAGCTAAAGTTGAAACTACATTAAATAGTGCTAATAAATCATTTTTAAGTTATTCATTTTAAATAAGCACTCTTCCAACATCTTAAAGAGCAACCAATTTTTTTTAACTTTAAAATCTCATCACATTGCAAATTAGAACAAAAAGTGAAGCAGGCAGAGGCAGCCCTTTCTTGAACTTAAATTAGAAACCAGACAAACATGGATTTAAGTCTCAGTTGCATCATTTTGTCAATTGCATAACTTACAGCTGGGGGATCTGGGCAGTCATGCTGGTAGAAGTTCCTCAAGGCATCACGGATGCCTGTTATGCAATGTGGACATTGGGAATTCCTTTGCTATCTCTTTTGCCTACAGGCACGGTTGGTACAGGATAAAATCACAGAAGCCCCAGACATGGTCTACTCGGGTGAACAGTTTTGTAACTCACTGCAAAGGTCAGACCCAGGGTACTTGAGACTTGGAGCAATCGGTGTCCCAGTTTGAGGGCCAGGGTTGAAATAACTGCCTCCTCCTTCTGCCAGTCTGGAGAATGATGGTCTCATAAAGAGAACAGAAGTGCAGACGGTGCCATTTTCCCTCTTCCTTATCCCATCAGTGAGAGTAGCCTGGAAGTTATAGTGGGAAGCCTAAAGACCAGTGAAGCTTTGTTTTCTAAGTGAAAATCATAAAACACAGAGAAAAGGGCATAAAATTGAAATGTGCACTGAACAAGTAGTTATTAAGCAAGAAACTTATTAAATAACACATAATGAACACTCAGATTAAAAGAAAAAAATTAGAAGACAGAACATGTATGTTTTCTTCCCAATCACCATCTCCTCCTTCTCTTCTACAAACACCCAAGATCTCAACATTTATGGTAATAATTTTCTTGCTTTTTAAAAAATTGTTTTATAACTTAAGAACACATTCAAAAATAAAATAGTTTACATTTCCCTGAGTTTAAACTTTATATAAATAGAATCATCCTGTATGTATTCTTTCGTATCTTGCTTTCTTTTCTCAGCTGTTTGTAGGATGCGTGTATGTTGTTGAAAGTGCTTGTAGCCATTTTTAAAAGTTGTTTCATAAACTCCAGTGCATAAATCTACCATGGAATATATTTATCCATTCCACTGTTCATGGGCATTTGAGTTGTTTCAAGTGTACATACATTGCAATTACAAGTAATGCTGCTGTAAATATTCCTGTATATTATCCTGGGATATGCAACCTGCATTTCTTCAGGGTACATACCTAGGAATGGAATTCCTGGGTTCCAGGGTTCCTGCTTCCTCAACTTTATGAGATAGTGCATACTGTTTTCTAAAGTGATTGTCTCAACTTTACACTACCAACAGATAACTGTTAAACTGTTTAATTTTTGCAAATCTCACAGGAGTCTTGGATTTAATTTGCATTTGTCTGATTAATGGTGAGGTTAAACACACTTTCACACATTTTTGGCCATTTGGATTTTCTCTTTTACGAAGTGCTTGTTCAAATCTCTTGCCCATTTCCTTGATTGGGCATTCTGGCTTTTTCTTATGGACTCTTGTGGTTCTTCACATATTCAGGTTACCTGTTCTTTGTTAGTCATCTGTATTGTATCTATTTTCTATCACTCTATTGTTTTCCTTTTCACTCTTTTAAAGAAATTTAGTGAATTCAAATAGTCGGGAGTCTTTAGCTTAATGAAGTTTAGTTTCTCTGTTTCTCTTTATGATTAGTTGGTGATAGATTTCTTAACCAGAAACCAAATCATTGTCATGATTTGATCATGATAATGATCATGATTATTCTCTTTTACAGGCTTCATGGTTTCGCCTTCATCCCATTATAAGTGAAATCAATGGGTTAAAATTCATTTTGGTTGACAATGCAAATTTTTCTTCTTTCTTTCTTTCTTTTATCTAATTGTCCTAATACTATATATGCTGTTCAAATCTTCTGTAACTTTATTCCATTTTTGTGTGTTGTCCTGTCATTACATAAAGAGGGCCAAGTCTGGGCAACATAGTGAGACTTTGTCTCTACAAAAAATTTACTAAAATTAGCCGGGTATGGGGGGTAGCACATGCCTGTAGTCACAGCCACGCAGGAGGCTGAGGTGAAAGGATCGCTTGAGACTGGGAGATTGAGGCTGCAGTGAGCTATGCTAATGCTACTGCACTTCAGCCTGGGGAAGAGTGAGACCCTGTATATATACTTTTTTTTATTTAAAGGCCTGTTAAAATCTCCCTGTGTGGTTACAGTTATGTCTATTTTACTTTTTAGATCTATAAATATTTGCTTTATATATTTTAAGGCTGTGTTACTATGTGTTTACAAATTTTAAAATTGGTATATCTTCTTGACAAATTGATGAATCTTTGATCAGTATTAAATGACTTCCTTCTTTAGTGATGTGTTTTGCTTTAAAGTCTACTTAGCTTATAATAAAAACCTACAGCAGATTTCCTTTGGTTAGTATGCATGATTTATGAACCCATTTGCTTTCAACCTTCCTACGTCCTTTATTTTAGAAGTACAGTTGAGCCTCATTATTTGTAGATTCCATATTTGCAAATTAACCTGCTTGCTAAAACTTATTTGTAACCTCAACATCAATGCATGTGGCACTGTCATGGCCATTTGTGGGCATGTTCAAAGCAGCTAAAAATTTGAGTCACTTGACGTGCACGCTCCTAGCTGAAGTCCAATAAGGCGATACTCTCGGCCTTCTTGTTTCTGGCAGTTTCACACAGACATAACCAGAGGATGGAGAAATGGAGATGGTAGGGGCTAGGGACAGTAGAGTGCAAGTTCTGCCTCTGGGGCCAGTTGGATTAGGTTTTAATCCCAATTCTGGCACCTGTTAGTGGGGCAGCCTCAGGCAAGCCACACATTTCTGAACCTTGTTTTCTCTTTTGTGAAAAGTAAAATAGGTTCTATCAGGATGAATTTTGAAGATTTAAAATGATGATTTACATGAGATGATATAAATAGATACAATTTCCCCTGGAAGCAGTGGTTCAGTATTTGCTAATTCAGGGCTCATGATGACTTTCTGCAACAACTGTGAATAATGAGAATTGACTGTGTGTAGCTCATAAATAATATAGAGAGAGATTTTGTGGGGTTTAAAGAAAAGATATGTATTTAAATTAACAATCTTTTGTCTTTTGTCTGAATGATTTAGTCTATTTACCTTTAATAGAATTAATGCTATATCATAATTCATTGGTTTTGAGAAGCCCATCACTTTGACCTCTTGACATCTCTGAAGTTAGCATGCACTCACTGTTGGCCAAATGGTGCTATGATGTAGCTGTTGTGAAAAGAAAATAAATCTTGGGGCTCCCAAATCACTAAGATAAAGGGAAAAGTCTAGTTGGGAGCTGCTTAGGGCAAACTTGTCTCCCATTCTTTCAAAGTCACCCCTCTGCTCACTGAGATAAATGCACATCTCATTGCCTCCTTTGGAGAGGCTCATCAGCAACATGAAAGAATGCAACCATTTGTCTCTTATCTACCTATGATCTGGAAGCTCCCTCTTTGCTTTGGGTTGTCCCGCCTTTGCTTCGAGTTGTCCCACCTTTCCAGACTGAACCAAAGTTCATCTTGTATATGTTGATTGATGTCTCATGACTCCCTAAAATGTATAAAACGGATAAAACCAAACTCTGCTCTGACCACCCTGGGCACATGTCAGGACCTCCTGAGGCTGTCATGGGTATGCATCCTCAACCTTGGCAAAATAAACTTTCTAAATTAACTGAGACCTGTCTCAGATATTCGGGGTTCACACTGTCATTGCCTGAGCATGTATATTAACATCTACAGAGTGGTAGTTAGCAGCTTTGAAGAAAATCTCTGTGACAAAGTACAGCTCTCTTTATAAAATTCTGTGTCATCCAAGCTCTTAGTGATGCAGAATTTGTTATTGTGTGGATAAACACAGACATCTACAAGTCTAAGTCAGAAAAAATAAAATATTTAGAAAAGGTAGATTCCAAATGTGAAAGTTTTAGAAATGTCGTAACCCATTGATTTCCCTTGTGATGTTCTTCTTCTGTCTGCACAAGAGTGGTGCATGGGTTTTAAAATCTGAAAAGTTATTTCATTATTATAGAAGAAAAATTCCAAGAGTTAAGAAAGCATTGTAACAATTTTAATGCCAGTGCATTGTTCTTTATTAAAGATGGATAAAATGATAATGCTTCTTAGAATTAATTTCTCTTAGAGTCTGTGAAATGCAGCTCCGTGGATGTCCTATACTCTCTTACTTTGGAATTTCTATTTCCCTCTTGTTCTCTTTGTGTATGTCTTTCTTTTTAACTGTATTTTTGGGTCTCTCTATAAGTTTGGAAGTAATACACTATTTTTAATCTTTGGTGTTTACTTGAAAAAATACTACATATATAATTAACTTATCCAAGTAGAAATTAATCAAAACCTTTACTCTTTCCCTAATTAATATGAAAACCTTAGCATTAACTCTAATTATCCACCTCCTGATGTAACTGCTATTGTAGTTTGATATTTTAATTCTAACTTTTAAATGTTAACACCCTTAGACATTTTTACGACTATTTTATGTAATTGTTGTTAATTTTCATTTGCCCATATATATAACACTTTTCTTGTTCTTCAGTTCTTTCTTGCATCTTAGACCTTCCATCTGGGGTCACTTTATTTCTACCTGAATAGTGAATCCTTTGGAATTGCCTTCACTGAAGTTCTAATGGTGACCAATTCACAGTTTCTGTCTTTTCTCTATATTTTATATTTTCTGACCTTAGAATTCCAAACTGGCAATTATTTTCTTCCAGCACATTTAAAATATGATTTTTTGTTTCTATTTTTGCTGTTGAGATGTCTTCTGTAAGTATATCTATTTCTCCTTTAAAAATCATTTGGCTGCTTTTAAATTTTCTATTTTGACTCTTTGGAAAACGTTCAGGTGTAGATTCCTTTTAACATATTTTGCCTAGGATTTGTTGGGTTTCTCAAATCTGTGCACAGTTGAATTTTATCAGTTATAGGCAATTCCCAGACATTATTTCTTTATGTATTGTTTCTGTTTCTCTTCTTCTGGATCTCTGAATAAATGTATGCTAGAACTTCTCAATGTATTATACTTATTTATTACCCTCTGTTCTGTCTTATCTATTTTTATTTTCTGTGCTGGTTTCCAGATAATTCACTCTCTAATTTTTCTTTGCTGTGTCCAATCTGCTGCCAAAATGCCCAGTATTAATTTCCAGTTACTATATTTTTTACTTGTAGAAGCTATATATATATTTTTACATCTGCTATGTCATTTTATTGCTTTTGTTCCCTTCAGTTATTTTTAAGTTTGCCATCTATTTCATTAACCTTTGTAAGCATAGTTGCTTTAAAATATAAAGTCTGTGCAGGTCTGTTTCCACTGTCTCTTAGTTCTCAATCATAGATTTTGTTTCCTTGTATGCCTGGTTGCCTTTCACGGTTTGTTGCTCTTGCCCTTGAACAATTAATTGTAGAGAGTTCCTGTGACATAGGAGGGACTTACCCCTCCCTCTCCAGAGGTCTTTGGCCCTCGCTTCTTCTTCTAGGTCCTTGAAGCACTACCAGTAAGGGCCACCTCATGCCAAGTTTGCAGCTTTAAGGTTCCTAGGCCACCCAGGTTACGCCTTCCTAGGATACAAATTTATTAGTGAGCTGGTCGACAACCACAGTTTCTCAGGATTTCTCCCCTTTTATTTCCTTTCCTCCTGCTTTGTTCAGTGCCAAAGTGGTTTTCTCTGAGTTCTACCTCAGTGAAGAACTATGAGTTTAGATCTGGTTTTCTTTATCTGAGGATAGACTTTTGGGGATGTAATTCAATGTGGGTGTCCTCTAAGTATTCTCACTTTTGTCCTTGGTTTCTGACTCTTGCCCTTCACAGTCACTTTACAGGATTTTAAGTGTGTAGAAAAGACACATGAGTTGGGTGCTTTTAAATTCCCCTACTTGTCTTGTTACACTTAGCCAGCAAGAAGAGACAACCTCGCTGCCTCTTCAGCTCATCAATACTGTAAAGGAAGTGTGTGTTTTTTTTAGACATTATGCAATATTTTTCATGGTTTTCAGTGGGAGGGTAGATCCAAATAATTTAGCTTGACATTACTGGAAACCAGAAGGCACATTTGGGATTTCTAAGATAAACATTTCAAAATGAAAAACAAGAGCAGATTGTCATATGGAAATTTCTGGCCCAGCACACCACATAGTGCAGATATTCCACATCCCCTCCAGAAAAGAAGACATCTTATCTTACAGGACTATGTTGAGGATTAAATTAGGTAACAGGGTGAAATTGCTAAGGAAGTGCCGGTGCTCAAGAAAAGTTTAAGACTGAAATCTAAGACTGAGAACTTGGTTTTTCTAGTGTTAATGCTGGAGGCAATCACTATGGGGTTTAGAGATGACTTGCCACATGGCTGAGCGGATCATTAGAAACACCCAACCCCTTGGCCTTTGGGGGATTTCAATCAGAAAGGATCAGGGTGGGCGTTCTGAGCTCTCCCAGAATGGCAGGCCCAGAGGAAAAGTCAAGCTGAAGTGCTTAGGGGATTAAAATAAATAAAATGCTTCACTAGAGATTAGGATTCAAGTATCAGTTTGATTTAATGATTCCAGAAGGTTAATGCACATCCCAGGCAGGCAGCCAGTTGCCCTCAGCTGGTTTGGAGCCAGCAGGATTATGGTGAGAGGTGATGGTGTCTCTTCCACAATTCTGGTTTATTTGAGAAACAGAAAGAAGCTGGGATGGATGGAGAGCAGTGAGCAAAGAGGAGTGTGGAGGAGACGAGGCCAGACAGGTGGGCGGAATCTAGATCACAGAGGGGACTTGAGAGGATACAGAAGGGAATTTAAATTCATTTCCAAGTATAATGGGAAACTGTTGAAATCTTTTAATCAACTAAGGAATGCTTGTAGCAGTTTAATTTAGGATAACAAAAACAACAAAAAAGCAAACAAGCCAAACATCCATCAACAGGTAATGAGATAAACAAACTGTGATAGAATGAATACCACTCAGCAGTGGAAAGCGATGAACTATCAACAGACACAGCCACGTGGCTGAATCTCAGAAACACTGTGCCGAGCAAAGGAAGTCAAGCACAAAGAAGCACATGCTGTATGTCTCCAGTGCAAGATAATCTGTACTGACATGGAGCAGATCAGTGGCTGCCTGGGGCTGCAGGGCAATGGGGGCTGAACTGCAAAGGGGCACGGGGAACATTCTGAGGGGAGGGAAATGCTCTCTAGCTTGATTATGGGGATGAACACATGGGGTCTATGTATTTGTCAGTTTGTACACTTGAAGGGCAAGCATTTTATTGGGTGCAAAGCTACCTTAGTAAAGTTGATTTTTAAAAATCTCTACCAAATAAATGTAAATTACATTCATTATATTCTGAACCACCGTAAGAGTTCAAGGTTAAGGAGAAAATGGATGCACAGATATTCATGTCACAGGACCTTTCAATTATTAAATTCTAATGGAACTTTGAGCCTCTTGGTTTCTAAAGCAAAAAGGGACATAAATATGGCCTCGTGTTTCTCACTCTCTTTAGAATACCATTGTCCAGGAGAGCTCAGTGGAATGGATGTTCCCACCCTCACTTAAACATGGGATGCTATGCTTTAGGGAGGTGGTAAACATCCTGCTTAAGGTGACCATTGTGACTGAGGAGAGGTAAACCTTAAACCCAGTCTGTGAGATACCCCAGTTCATCCCCTCTTTACACTGTTCCAGGGGCTGGGCAGTGAGAGGTGGATGAAAGCTCCAGTTCCAACAAACAGGTTTCACAAGACTGCTGTCCTCCCCAGGAGTCAAGGGGCTTTAGATTGAATTAGGAGGTCCTATCACCGACATCAAGCGATCTGATGGGGTGACTTCTTACACTAACCAGGTTTCTCAAACTCAGCACTATTGACATTTTGAACTGGAAATTTTTGGCTGTAGGGAGGTTATCCTTTGCATTGTAGGAAGTTTTGCAACATGCCTGGCCCCTACCTACTATTAATAGATACCAGTAAAACACCAACCCCATTTGTGAGAACTAAATTTGTCTCCAGACACTGCCAAATGTCCCAGGGGTGGAAGGGGAATTGTCCCGGTTGAGAACCACCACCTTAAACCTTTCCATGGTTCTCCATTGTCCACAGGATGTAGTCTATGCTCTTTAGCATGGCTTAGAAGCCCTGTGCAATCTGCTCCACCCCCTCCAGTCTCCCTCACCTCACACTGGCCACTTCCCTCTTCACATCACATAGTGTGCATCAAGAACACTCCATTGGCCAATTGCTCCTTCTCTAAACACCATCCTCTTTCTTGCTGCATGCCTTGTTCACTCCGGGCCTTCTTCAATAGAATGCAGTCTTCTTTCCACTATCTTTTCCCAGCTAACTTCTTCTTAATACTCAAAATTCAACACAAGAATGATTTATTTTGATGGTTTCTTAAAATGATATACCTTTTGCACTATTCTAACAATGAGCAAGTACTTTTTTGGTTTGCACAATAACAATCAAAAGTTGCTTTACTTTTTTTCCTTTTTTTCTTTTCTTTCTTTTTTATTTTTTTTACAGAGTCTTACTCTGTCATCCAAGCTGGAGTGCAATCTCGGCTCACTGCAATCTCCGCCTCTCAAGTTCAAGCAATTCTCCTGCCTCAGCCTCCCAAGTAGCTGGGACTACAAGTGCACACCACCACACCCAGCTAATTTTTTGTATTTTAGTAGAGACAGGGTTTCACCATCTTGGCCAGGATGGTCTCGATCTCCTGACCTCGTGATCTGCCAGCCTCAGTCTCCCAAAGTGCTGGGATTACAGGTGTGAGCCAAGTTCTTTTTGGTTTTTTCTTTAAATTTTTTTTTTTTTTTTTTTTTTTTTTGAGACAGAGTCTTACTCTGTCACCCAGGCTGAAGTGCAGTTGTGCAATCTTGGCTCACTGCAAGCTCCGCCTCCTGGGTTCACACCATTCTCCTGCCTCAGCTTCCCGAGTAGCTGGGACTACAGGCGCCCGCCACTGCGCCTGGCTAATTTTTTTGTATTTTTAGTAGAGATGGGGTTTCACTGTGTTAGCCAGGATGGTCTCGATCTCCTGACCTCATGATCTGCCTGCCTCGGCCTCCCAAAGTGCTGGGATTACAGGCATGAGCCACCATGCCTGGCCAAATTTTTATTTTTTTAAAGTTCTGGGGTGCAGGATGTGCAGGTTACATGT